>NC_069502.1:1141143309-1141363309 GCF_027579735.1 Bombina bombina
CCTGGTTATTCCAGAAAAATTGTGCAAGATGGACAAGTTCCTAGAGGTTCCGGTGCACCCCGACGCTTTCCCTATACCCAAGCGGGTGGCGGACATAGTGAATAAGGAGTGGGAGAAGCCCGGCATACCTTTTGTCCCCCCTCCTATATTTAAGAAATTATTTCCTATGGTCGACCCCAGAAAGGACTTATGGCAGACAGTCCCTAAGGTCGAGGGGGCAGTTTCTACACTAGCCAAGCGCACTACTATTCCTATCGAGGATAATTGTGCTTTCCAAGATCCTATGGATAAAAAATTGGAGGGTTTGCTTAAAAAGATTTTTGTACAGCAAGGTTACCTCCTGCAACCTATTTCGTGCATTATTCCTGTCACTACAGCAGCGTGGTTCTGGTTCGAGGAACTAGAAAAGTCGCTCAGTAGAGAGACTCCGTATGAGGAGGTTATGGACAGAATTCACGCACTTAAGTTAGCTAATTCCTTTATTTTAGATGCCGCTTTGCAGTTAGCTAGATTAGCGGCGAAAAATTCAGGGTTTGCAATTGTGGCGCACAGAGCGCTCTGGCTAAAGTCTTGGTCAGCGGATGTATCTTCCAAGACAAAATTGCTTAATATCCCTTTCAAGGGTAAAACCCTTTTTGGGCCAGAATTGAAAGAGATTATCTCAGACATCACTGGGGGTAAGGGCCATGCCCTCCCACAAGATAGGCCTTTCAAGGCCAAGAATAAGTCTAATTTTCGTTCCTTTCGCAATTTCAGGAACGGACCGGCCTCCAACTCTGCAGCCTCTAGACAAGAGGGTAATGCTTCGCAAACCAAACAATCTTGGAAACCGATGCAAGGCTGGAACAAGGGTAAGCAGGCCAAGAAGCCTGCTGCTGCTACCAAAACAGCATGAAGGAGTAGCCCCCGATGCGGGACCGGATCTAGTAGGGGGCAGACTCTCTCTCTTCGCTCAGGCTTGGGCAAGAGATGTTCAGGATCCCTGGGCACTAGAAATAGTTTCAGAGACAGGCATTCTTACATTGTATAGAAGACCTGTTAAAAATGGGAGTGATACACCCAGTTCCAACTGTGGAACAAGGACTGGGGTTTTACTCAAATCTGTTTGTAGTTCCCAAAAAAGAGGGAACCTTCAGACCAATTCTGGATTTAAAGATTCTAAACAAATTTCTCAGAGTGCCATCGTTCAAAATGGAAACTATTTGAACGATTTTACCTACAATCCAGCAGGGTCAATTTATGACTACAGTGGATCTAAAGGATGCGTATCTACATATTCCTATCCACAAAGATCATCATCAGTTCCTAAGGTTCGCCTTTCTGGACAAACATTACCAGTTTGTGGCTCTCCCATTCGGGCTAGCCACTGCTCCAAGGATTTTCACAAAGGTGCTCGGGTCCCTTCTAGCGGTTCTAAGACCAAGGGGCATTGCAGTGGCACCTTACTTGGACGACATTCTGATACAAGCGTCGTCTCTTTCAAAGGCAAAGGCTCACACAGACATCGTTCTGGCCTTTCTCAGATCTCACGGGTGGAAGGTGAACATAGAAAAGAGTTCCCTGTCTCCGTCAACAAGAGTTCCTTTCTTGGGAGCAATAATAGATTCTTTAGAAATAAAGATTTTCCTGACAGATGTCAGAAAGTCAAAACTTCTAAACGCTTGTCAAGTTCTTCACTCTGTTCCACGACCTTCCATAGCTCAGTGCATGGAAGTAGTAGGGTTGATGGTTGCAGCAATGGACATAGTTCCTTTTGCGCGAATTCATCTAAGACCATTACAACTGTGCATGCTGAAACAGTGGAATGGGGACTATACAGACTTGTCTCCAGTGATTCAAGTAGATCAGAAGACCAGAGACTCACTCCGTTGGTGGCTAACCCAGGATCACCTGTCCCAGGGAATGAGCTTCCGCAGACCAGAGTGGGTCATCGTCACGACCGACGCCAGTCTAGTGGGCTGGGGCGCGGTCTGGGACTCCCTGAAAGCTCAGGGTCTATGGTCTCGGGAAGAGTCTCTTCTCCCGATAAACATTCTGGAACTGAGAGCGATATTCAATACTCTCAGGGCTTGGCCTCAACTAGCAAAGGCCAGATTCATAAGATTCCAATCAGACAACATGACGACTGTTGCTTACATCAACCATCAGGGGGGAACAAGGAGTTCCCTGGCGATGAGAGAAGTGACCAAAATCATAAAATGGGCGGAGGATCACTCCTGCCACCTATCTGCGATCCACATCCCAGGAGTGGAAAACTGTGAGTCAGACATTCCATCCGGGGGAGTGGGAACTCCACCCGGAGATTTTTGCCCAGTTGACCCAATTATGGGGCATTCCAGACATGCATCTGATGGCGTCTCGTCAGAACTTCAAGGTTCCTTGCTACGGGTCCAGATCCAGGGATCCCAAGGCGACTCTAGTGGATGCATTAGTAGCGCCTTGGACCTTCAACCTAGCTTATGTGTTTCCACCGTTTCCTCTCATTCCCAGGCTGGTAGCCAGGATCAAACTGGAGAGGGCCTCAGTGATTTTGATAGCTCCTGCGTGGCCACGCAGGACTTGGTATGCAGACCTGGTGAATATGTCATCGGCTCCACCATGGAAGCTACCTTTGAGACAGGATCTTCTAGTACAGGGTCCATTTGAACATCCAAATCTAGTTTCTCTCCAGCTGACGGCTTGGAAATTGAACACTTGATTTTATCTAAGCGTGGGTTTTCGGATTCTGTGATAGATACTCTGGTACAAGCCAGAAAACCTGTAACTAGAAAAATTTACCATAAAATATGGAAAAGATATATCTGTTGGTGTGAATCCAAGGGATTCTTATGGAGTAAGTTTAAAATTCCTAGGATCCTTTCCTTTCTCCAAGAAGGTTTGGATAAGGGATTATCAGTGAGTTCTCTAAAAGGACAGATTTCTGCTTTATCTGTCTTGTTACACAAACGACTGGCAGCTGTGCCAGATGTTCAAGCTTTTGTTCAGGCTTTGGTCAGGATCAAGCCTGTTTACAGACCTTTGACTCCTCCCTGGAGTCTGAATTTAGTTCTTTCAGTTCTTCAAGGGGTTCCGTTTGAACCTCTACATTCCATAGATATCAAAATGTTATCTTGGAAAGTTCTGTTTTTGGTTGCTATTTCTTCTGCTAGAAGAGTTTCTGAGTTATCTGCTCTGCAGTGTAATCCGCCCTATCTGGTGTTCCATTCAGATAAGGTTGTTTTGCGTACTAAACCTGGTTTCCTTCCAAAGGTTGTTTCCAACAAGAATATTAACCAGGAAATAGTTGTGCCTTCTTTGTGTCCGAATCCAGTTTCAAAGAAGGAACGTTTGTTACATAATTTAGATGTAGTACGTGCTTTAAAGTTCTATTTAGAAGCAACAAAGGATTTCAGACAAACGTCTTCTCTGTTTGTCGTTTATTCTGGCAAGAGGAGAGGTAAAAAAGCTACTGCTACCTCTCTTTCCTTTTAGCTGAAAAGCATCATCCGATTGGCTTACGAGACTGCCGGACGGCAGCCTCCCGAACGAATCACAGCTCACTCTACTAGGGCTGTGGCTTCCACATGGGCCTTCAAGAACGAGGCTTCTGTTGATCAGATATGTAAGGCAGCGACTTGGTCTTCCCTGCACACTTTTGCCAAATTCTACAAATTTGATACTTTTGCTTCTTCGGAGGCTATTTTTGGGAGAAAGGTTTTGCAAGCCGTGGTGCCTTCTGTTTAGGTAACCTGATTGGCTCCCTTCCTTCATCCGTGTCCTAAAGCTTTGGTATTGGTTCCCACAAGTTATGGATGACGCCGTGGACCGGACACACCAATGTTGGAGAAAACAGAATTTATGCTTACCTGATAAATTACTTTCTCCAACGGTGTGTCCGGTCCACGGCCCGCCCTGGTTTTTTAATCAGGTTTGATAAATTTCTTTCTTTAACTACAGTCACCACGGCACCCTATGGTTTCTCCTTTTTTTCTCCTGTCCGTCGGTCGAATGACTGGGGTGGGCGGAGCCTAGGAGGGACTATATGGACAGCTTTTGCTGTGCTCTTTGCCATTTCCTGTTGGGGAAGAGAATATTCCCACAAGTTATGGATGACGCCGTGGACCGGACACACCGTTGGAGAAAGTAATTTATCAGGTAATCATAAATTCTGTTTTTTAGTTCAAGATTACTGTTAGTACATACGGTTAAATTTAAATGTATTATTTATTATAAAGTTTTCTTACAAATACACTTGTTTTTTATTTTAAGAATGAAAAAGGTCCATAGTTCTTAAAGGGGCAGGCTACTTGTTTTTTTTTTTTATGTGTAAAAAGATAGACAATGCCTTTACTACCCATTCCCCAGCTTTGCATAACAAACTTTTTTATCTTAAAGTGAAAGTTAACTTACAATGTTTGCGATCCACAGTTATATTATTTACCCAAAAATAATAGCAGTTTTATTCATCGCCGCAATAAATTACATTTTTTCTATCTCCTAAATCATCCCGTTATTTACTCACTTTTGCCTGCCTTGGTCACGTTTTAGATCTACCCAATTGAAATTCTGGCCGTTAGGCGGCCGTCAAACTACGTCACCCTCCCACATCTTAGTCTGCGCATGCGCACCTTTTCTCTGACTAATTGTGTTTAGAGCGCGTTCCAGTATCGCGCATGCGTATTAGAGTGCTCCTGTTTTGGATACTGTATCGCCGCGGAGCGCATGCGCATTAAACTGTGACAGGACGATTTGCGCATGCGCATTAGAAAGGGACTTCGTGCATGAGCAATAGGTATACGTATAGAGCGTGTGGGACCACTCTATACGTCAAATTACAGAAATAGAGGAAGTAGAGGGTGGGAGGAGTTTGCCCAGCAACGGTAATATAAAATATATAGTTAAAAAGTCTAATTTTGGGAAAAAAAATATTTAAAAAAGTTAGCGACCATATTGCAGTTAGTATTTTGCTCTGATGGATGAATTCTGGAGCTATTAACTTCACTTTCACTTTAATAACCACTTCACTTAACCTTAAAAATCTGTCATTTTCTAAACCCTGCAGGACGCCCATTATCTCAGTGCATTTTATTAGCTTTTTACAGCCAGACAGTGCTAGTTCATGCCTTCCATATATATATTATTGTGCTCTCTCCTGTGAAGTTATTTATGAGTCAGCACTGATTGGCTAAAATGCCAGTCTGTCAAAATAACTGAGATAAGGTGTAACTTGCCGGGGCTTAGATACAATGTAATCACAGAGATAAAAAGTATATTACTATAACAGTGTTGGTTATGCAAAACTGGGGATTGTGTAATAAAGGGATTATCTATATTTTTAAACTATGAACATTTTTAAGTAGACTGTCCCTTTAAGGGAATTTTTATAAAGATTTTCACAAAAGTAATAAGTTGCTGCTGCTGAGCCTACCTAGGTATGCTGTTTTACAAAGGATTCCAATAGAACAAAGCATATTTAATAATAGAAGTAACTTGGAAAGCTGTTTAAAATTTCAAGCTTTATCTGAATAATGAAAGTGCTGCTCTGGACCCGCGGAGCACTGCTGGTCCCTAGTGGACGCTACTGGTGAGCAAATTAGAACATGTCATTTTATTTACAAAGCCAAACAGACTGAGAACAAAGAAGGGGTGCACAGGTGGCTGTAATCACCCAGAGAAAATACAAAACATGGAAGGGAACTGCACTCCAAGACCTTTGTTCTCAGTCTGTTTGGCTTTGTGAGCTCGCATGATGGTGTGGCTGTGTTAGGGACTCAGGCGATGGAAAGGACCTTGACGTGGTGCCTGAGCTTTCCCATTTGACCAGATGCGGTGAATAACCTTTCCAGTTGTGATTTTATCTTAGCTGTGAGCTAGCTGGTGAGTGCTGGGTGTTTCTTTGTGTTTTATATATGTATATATATATAAAAACCTGCATTATATTTTCATTTTTTTTCTCCCCTTTTCCTATCATTTCTATTCTTAAATTCTTTCTTAACAACTTTTCACTTTACTTATATTATCTATTTTGCTTCATTCTCTTGATATATTTGTTGAAAAGCATATCTAAATAGGCTTAGTAGCCACTGTTTGGTGGCTGCATATAGATACCTTGTGTGATTGGCTCACTCATGTGCATTGCTATTTCTTCAACAAAGGATACCTAAATTATTGAAGCAAATTAGATAATAGAAGTAAATTGGAATGTTGTTTCAAATTGTGTTCTCTATCTGAATCATGAAAGAAAAAAAGTGTTTCATGTCCCTTTTAAGGTGAGTTTATGGTGACTGTAGAAAATGAAATTGTTTTTAAAGAACAAATTAGGAGCTGGAATTGGCCATTTTAGGATCTGTAGCTCAATAGCTTCCCTGAAAAATCAACCCCTGCAATTTAGCCTAACACTTCTGGTGCCACCCCTACAAAAGGATATGAATGGAGCTGTTTTACATGAAAGGTTAAAGGGCCATTAAACTCAAAATGTAACAATACATAAATGTTTCATTATTGAAAATATAGCACTAATGCAATAAACATTCAATGTTTATTTTGCTGCCTTTTGCCGTAAAATACAGCCTAAAATTGTGCTAATTTGACTTTCTCCCAGTGAGGGTTGTGTTAATACTGTTATCTACTTTTCTGTGTTCTAGTGTTTTACTCCTCTCCATTTCATTGTCTTTCTAGTCATTTGATCGCTTAAAGTGGATTATCTGTAGTCATGAAAAGCGTTGTTTGCATTAGCAGTGGGAATACCAAGTAGTTTAGTTGTGAATATTATTGTGTTTATAGAAATAATAGAAATGTATATATTTGTATTTTGCTATTAAATTGAGATTAGAAAGTAATATATTTGTTTGTTTAAATACATATTTAATAATGTTTTTTTAACCTTTTAACGCCGTTATGCCGTTCTATTCCGTCATAATTACACTGGGCTTTAAAGCCGTTATGACGGAATAGAACGTCATAACAAACGGCTGTCCTGAAGCCTTCTGTGCTTCTAGGACTTGATCGCGGTCTGCAGGGCGTTCCTAGGGTTGTAGGGACGCCCCCCAGATGCGATCCAATAATTGAAATCTTGCGATCGTATGCACGATCGCGTAGTTTCAATTTGTCTACATCGGAACAGGTGTTTTCCGATGTAGGCACTTTCACCCTGTCACTAAAGGGTTAACTAAGCTGAATCAGTGATAAACCAACTCAATGGATGAGAATAGGGCAGGCCTACCTCAATCTCATTTCTTAACGGCACCTGTGCAAACAATTCATGTGATTGGTTAGCAAGGGTAATTTTGTTCTGGGGACAGGAAAATTGGTGAAAAGAAAAAATGAAAACAATATACTAATAAAAAGGTAATTATAGTGCTGTAATTTGTAGGTTTGGGCATTTGGTAGCTTTGTTGGTTGCGATTGCGGAAATAAGTAGTCGCTCGTGCTTCTGTTATTATCAGTGATGGATTTATGCTTGTGAAAAATCACCACACTAAGATCTGGATCTGCACAGATCGTAGTGTGGTGATCATTCACAAGATTCAATACGGCACTGAAAATAGCTGATGTCCATGAGCGGCCGCTTCCGCATTATAGTAATTTGTTAGTACATGCAATTGTATGACTAAAACCCTGTACCCTTGTGTTTAAAGGGACAGTCTACTCCAGAATGTTTACTGTTTAAAAAGATAGATAATCCCTTTTTTTACCCATTCCCCAGTTTTGCATAACCAGCACAGTTATATTAATATACTGTTTACCTCTGTGATTACCTTGTATCAGTCTATGCAAACTGTCCCCTTATCTCAGTTCTTTTGACAGGCATGCATTTTTATTATTAGTTATTAGTAAATAACTCCTGGAGTGAGCACAGTGTTATCTATATGACACACATGAACTAGCAATATCTGTCAAAAAAGCACTGAGATAAGAGGCAGTTCAATGGTTTAGTAATTCTCATATGAACCTACTTAGGTTTAGCTTTCCTCAAAGAATACCAAGTGAGCAAAGCAAATTTGATAATACAAGTTGTTTAAAATTGCATGCCCTATTGGAATATTGAATTTAATTTTGACTAGACTTTCCCGTTAACTTCAACGAAGTGTCGAAATAACTGCTGCTCCTAGTTGCACAAGCCAGCTGGTTGACTACAGCTGCTGATTGGCTCACACATACTGTTGCAGGGTTGCTATTAAACTTACACGTGCTAGCGAATTTTGTTAGTTCTCTGGCCATAAAGGACTTTGATATATTGTTTCTCAGACAAACTTTGATGCTTTAAAATTAATTTATTCCAAAAACAGTCAACTACCAGCAAGCTTCATAAATGCTCTCTTTATTGCTAATTATGATAGAATCACATAAACACAAATGATAAAAACATGATTACGACACACAGTGTCTAATATATTGTCATTGTTTTTCTATCTACCACTCGTTTAGTTTTACATTTTTAAGAAGTGTTTAAATAATGCTGTAAATCAGAGCTCGACAAACCCAGAAGCCAGGGAGCCACTGTCCCTTAAAATTTTACCCCTGGCTCCTAACTTTTTGTGTGATTTTTCTATGTATCGATATACAAATACCACTGTCTGGCTCCGAAATATTCTTACTGGCTCCTAAATTTTGAACAGATTTATTGACCACTGCCAGTGTAAATTATAGGGATATGAAACAGAGAAAAGTGTTCTTTTGTGATTAAGACAGATCAAACCATTTTTAAAATGTTTTCAATTTATTTCTAATATCAAATTTGCTTTCTTCCCATGATATTCTGTGTTGAAGAGATACCTAGGTAGGCATCTACATGGCAGAAAATAGTACTGTCCTCTAGTGCTCTTTCAAATGGATAACATTCATGTAAAACTGCTGCCATATAGTGCTCCAGAAATGGGCCTATGCATACGTCCCTGCTTTTTATCAAAAGATACCAAGAGAACAAATAATTTGATAATAGAAGTAAAATAGAACGTTGTCTAAAATTGTATGCTCTATCTGAATCATGAAAGAAAAATGTTGGGTTTCATATCCCTTTAAAGGGACACTCAAGTCGAAATGAAGCTTTCATAATTCAGGTAGCATATCATTTTAAACAACTTTCCAATTTACTTGAATTAACATAATGTGCACAGTCTTTTTGTATATTTACACTTTTTGAGTCACCAGCTACTACTGAGCATGTGCAAGAATACACAGAATATATGTATATGCATTTGTGATTGGCTGATGGCTGTCACATGATGCAGTGGGAGTAAAAATAGACACAACTGAAATTTGTCAGAATGAAATCTACTACTCATTTGCATTGTCTTGTTAGCATGCATGTTGATTATGCAAATTTACTGTATTTACTGTTTTTTTTAACTATTCCAAAAGAAACAAACAAAATAAAAACGTGTTTGGTTGTATTTTAGCTGCAATAACTTTCTGTAGTGCATAAACTCTGTGACAGCTTTACGGACGCAGTTTGTACTAATAAGTAGCATAAATGAGAGGTCAGAGCCGAGGCGACCACTGGTAAAGCTCGTTTTCCATAGGGAGCAACAGCTGCAATATATTTATAGAAGAAGCATACAGGGGGTGAACTAAATACAGAGAGACGTAAAGCTGCCCTGGGGAAGTGTAGTGAGAGAACCTGTAACTGCGCTCATACGTGTATAGAGGGCAGGTGAATTTAGTAGATTGTGCTTTTATTGCAACGTAGGACAGTTCTTTCTGTTTTTTATTTGTTTTCATTGCTGTTGGGAGCAACTACTTCATTAGCTCTTCTGGAAATATGACTCGACCATTTATCTATTTAAGGGTTAAGTGAAAGCCACATTGCAAAATGCTTATTTTCTAGGGCTAAATCTAAGAGCAGTTTTCCAGGCATAGACGGTATATTGCAATATTTGTAATGCAGCAAATTTGAATTCTGCTGGCACCACCACCGATATAACGTTATAGCTAGCGCAACATGCCTGTATCAGCAACAGTACTGCTGGCGCAACATGCTATAGTATTAACACCTTCTCATCCAACACGTTAGCCCTACTTACCCATCAAATTGTCTTGGGCTTTAAGGACCTTATTGATGTATATACATGTCCAGATGGCCCAAAGATCTCTTTAGGAGACTCAAGCTGTGTCTAACAGTCCTGGTGATACCGTATAGGCACTGATAATAATAACGCTTGCTCTGTTTTGAATTTGATCACCAGATTTTTTATTAAAGGTTTGACACTTGTTACAGTATGTTCTTGATGTTTATTTAAGCCGTGGTTACAACTGAATCACCTCTGTCAGCTCTAATTTAAATAGAAAAGCCCAAAACATCACACACTACTACACCTTCTGATGCACAATGGTTAAGGCAAGAAGGTTAAAGGGTCTAGTCAAAATTAAACTTTCATGATGATTCAGATAGGGCATGCAGTTTTAAGCAACTTTCCAATTTACTTTAATCATCAAATTTGCTTTGTTCTCTTGGTATTCTTTCTTGAACACTAAACCTAGGTGGGCTCATATGCTAACTTCTAAGCCCTTGAAGGCCACCTATTATTTCAGTGCATTTTGACAGTTTTTCACAGTTAGATAGCGCAAGTTCATGTCTGTAATATAGATAACATTGTGCTCACTCTTGTGTAGTTATTTAAGTCAGCAATGATTGGCTAAAATGCAAGTCTGTCTAAAAGCACTAAAAAAAGGGGGTAGTCTGCAGAGGCTTAGATACAAGGTGATTACAGAGGTAAAAAGTGTAGTAATATAACTGTTATTAATGCATAGCTGGGGAATGGGTAATAAAGGGATTATCTATATTTTTAAACAATAAAAATTCTGGAGTAGGCTGTCCCATTTAAAATTTACATACTACTATAATTACTTTATTTAATATAAAAAAAAACCTTTTCCTTTTATACTTATACACTCTTTCTGTAAGGATGACCGTTAAAGGGACATGAAACCACAAACATGTATTTCATGATTTGGATAGAGCAGACTATTTTAAACAACTTTTCAATTTACTTCTATTATCAAATTCGCTTTATTCTCTTGGTATCCTTTTGTTGGAGGAGCAGCAATGTACTACTGGGAGCTAGCTAAATAAATCAAGTGAGCCAGTAACTTGAAGCACAAATGTGCAGTCACCAGCTAGCTCCCGGTAGTGCACTGCCCTCCTAAGCCTACCTTGGTATGCTTTTCAACAAAGGATGCCAAGATAATGAAGCAAATTCTATAATAGAAATAAACTGGAAGTTGTTTAAAATTACATGCTCTGTCTCAATCATACAAGTTTAATTTTAACATTACTGTCCCTTTAATAATAACAACCACCAAACATGAAGCGTTCTGTGTTTTGCACCATATAAATTGTCTGAATTTGAATATGTACTTGGAAGTTAATGTGAGCATAGGAGAGTGTGTAATATGAAGAGAACAATAACTAATGTAACCTAGGGCAGCACCGAAATCCTTGACTGATATTTGAGAAGGTGACGCTCATTGTTTTACATATCTCTAGGCTTTATTCAGCCTCTGGTTAGGAAACTGTTATGCACTTTTTATAGATATAAATAGCACTATAGTGTACCAGGTGGGGGGAAAAAATTTAGTAGTCCTTAGTACTTATAGGAAAAAGTCTACTTTCTTAATAGTATTTACATGAAATAAGGTTGTTCAGTGATACTGACATGAACAGGTTTTCTACAACTGTCTGCCCCAGCGACCTTTTTTTCTTAACTACATGGTCTGATCAGCAGGAGCCCATACTAGGCACTGAAAGCTTCTGATTGGTGCAGTCACATCATGTGTCTGCTTCCCAGTCAAGCGCATGCAGAGTGTGCATATACCGTTGAGAGACTGCACATGCTCCTGAGGTCAGCACTGTGGCCTAAATAGCCTTTTTTTTTTAAAGTTGTGCAGGAAGCCCTTAGAAAGAATGGTAAAAGGGAACAAGAGGGAGTGTCATGCAGACTGCATGATTTCTCGTAGCAGTGTTTAAGGGGTTAATACAGACATACAGTAGGTAAATATAAATGTTACCAGATGTTTTCCTTTTTGATCAGCTAGATCACAGTCTCATTACTGACTAAAGAGGATAACTTTGTCTCTGTTTTTTACTTTAACCTGTTGTAAAAAGTTAGCGCCATTTGACAGCACGCAGGAGGAAATCAGACTTAAATGATAAGTGGCATCTCCAACTTCAGAGACAGCCAACTCCTACCGGTGATCACAATATAATATCCAGACATATTCAAAAATTCCCTCCATATTACTTGGAAATAGATTTTAACCATTTGTATCTTCAATATCCCAAATATAATGTCAGTTAAAGTAGACAGTCATAGCCATACAGGGATTTACTACATAATGTATGTCATATACAGTTTAATCCAATGTTTCATGTATCCTTAGTCATCAAATTACAAACTTTCCAATTTACTTCCATTAAAAAAAATGTGCACAGTCTTTTATATTTACACTTTTTGAGTCACCAGATCCTACTGTGCAATAATTTGCAGACTATACGTATATGCATCTGTGATTGGCTGATTGCTATCACATGGTACAAGGGGAGTGGAAATATACATAACTTTGAAATTTGTTATAAAAAAATCTACTACTTATTTGAAGTTCACACTAAGTGCTATTGCATTGTCTTGTTATCTTGCATTTGTTGATTATGCAAATCTAATGTGTTGATTGGTCCTTTAAAAAAACTCCCTCAGCACATTTATCATTATACACAAAAGGTGGTATCCAACAGATCCAAACATGTCTTCGCCTTAGTATCTGAAATCGCAGCTTCCTTAGCTTAGGAATAGCGTTACCAAACTATTCTTTATCCATTTGATTTATTTGAGTGGTCGTATGTAATGTAGAAAGAGCTCAAGACTCAATGGTGTCTCCGTATTACGGACGTAATTGGTGGCAGCAATTATAGACTTTTGGTTGGTGTTGGCATGATTTGACTCTTGTGCCTAGATAAGGAACTGGGATAAGGATGCTGAGGTCTGGTGGTGTTAAACCATCTATCTATGACAAGCTGGTGACAGATAGGACTTGGCCGTGACAAATTGGCAGCAGCAGAAATTTAGCACTTCTTGTGGTAAACTTGTGACAAGTTTAGTTAACCACGTCCATGACAAAATGGTGGCAGCAAGTGCTATTAGTTAACCCAGAAGTTCTTAACCAGGGTTATGGAAACAAAATCATTGGGCATTGGACTTTTAGCTCTGAATATTTTTTTTTTAAAGTTAGATTAGGTTATTATCATCACTATCAATACCTTAATTCCTTGGTTTATTGAAGAAAATCAACAGCGAAAATCTGACTGCTAGCTTGTGTAGTTTTTTTATGTAAATAATCTTCTATGATTTTCTTTCCTCTGTTCTGTTCCTTGGTATCCAGATATAAAATCAAATCAATCTATTGACATCTTTTGAAGTTATACTGGTACCAAATAGGACGGGTGATGATAACTTTGAGAGTCTGCTGATGGGGTTTGGGGCTATATTAGGCAATCCATTGGGGGTCTGTAATAGTAAAAAGGTTAACATAAAATCCAAACGTTTTCTTTCAAGATTCAGACAAAGCATACAATTGTAACAAAGTTTCCAATTTACTTCCATTATCAAATTTGCTTCATTTTTGTGGTATTCTTTGTTGAAGAGATATCTAGATAGGTAGTGTGCACATGCCTTGAGCTCTACATGACAGGAAATATTGCTGCCATCTAGTGCTCTTGCAAATGGATAACATTCTTCAAAACTGCTGCCATAAAGTGCTCCAGATATGAGAACCGTAGATGGACTTGATTGTGCATTATAGCAGAATGAGAAGAGACTGCTGTGTTCCATCTGTGTATGGCTTACATGGAACTATTCTGATATTGTTGCTTGTCCGGACCATCAGCATGTAGGTTTACAAATAGATGGTCTATGACCACGATGGATAAAAATCAATCATTTGTAAAAAAAAATCAGATATTTTTTTTTGTTTAAATAGGATTTTTTTTTTAAAATAAAATGCTTTTGAGGAAAAGTCTATCTAAAGATGGATTCTATTTAAAATACTTTATAATCCAAAGGTTATTCATCCTGTAATATAGTTTAGTTTTTAATTACATAGCAAGATGCTGTATATTCATGACGGTAATGTGTAAAATTAACATACAGAGGTGATAAATAGACCTTAAAAGGGACATAATCATGAAAGATAACTTTTGGGATAGAGCATACAAATCTCAGATTTAGTTCTATTATCATATTTCCTTCATTCTCTTGGAATCATTTGTTGAAGGAGAACAATGCTCTATTGGGGCCTAGCTGAGTATATTGGGTGAGACAGTGACACGCAGCTAGCTCACATTAGTGCATGGCTTCTGAACCTACCTAGACAGGCTTTTCAACAATGGATACCACAAGAACAAAGCAAATTAGTTAAGAAAAGTCAATTGGAAAATTGTTAAAAATTGCGTTTTCTTTCTCAGTCATGAAAGTTTAATTTTGACTTTGCTGTCCCTTTAATGCCATTGCTCCTCTGCAAATCTATGTACACAGAATCAACCCATAGTAAGTTTCAAGACTCTCACTGAATAGAAGATTGTTTGGAGTGGAATTGATCTGCACAAGGACCTAAGTGTGAGCAGGGAGGGGCAAACATTACAAATAATGTTGTTGTGTTAGTTAAATAAAACTATTTCAATTGTTATTATTAATGTAATCATTATTTTTTCCTTTTTTTTTTAAATAAAGTACAGGTGAAAAGTTGATCAAATATGAATGATTAACCAATTAAACTTGATATACCCGTATTGTGCCGCATATAGGGCGCACCTGATTATAGGCCGCACCCTTAAAGTTTGGTGCCATTTTGAAGAAATGTAATTTTAAAGAAAATATGCACATTAGTTGCACAAGCTGCAATGTTTGCAAGTGATTAAGACCTGGATTCCCAAATGTGCAAGCATTGAGTGCCAATGCAGGGTGCCAGCTCCCAAGGGATCCTTTTCCACTTTCCCAAGAGTATAGAATAAAACAAAGGAAAGATGCTGCACTCCTTAGTACCGTAATTTCAAATGTGAAAAAAACCTTTATTCAGCCATTAATTATTCAGCTGTAATGGCTGAATAAAGGCTTTTTTCACATTTTAAATCACCAGTACTAAGGAGTTCAGCATCTTTCCTTTGTTTTATTTTAACACATCGTATTAAAGCAATTTTTTATTTATTTTATCAGGTATGATGTGAGGGCAAAAAAACAAACTGTTTCTTACCAGAAAATATCAGTATCGCAACTGACTCACATGTCCCTTTTGCTCTGCCCACTTCCTCCCTCCTCATTCATATGTCCGTTCTCAGCATTTACCGCATCTTCACATCGGTGGCTAATGCATATGAGCGTCCTGCCAAACCTACGAACTATCGTCCCTCTTGCAAAACCACCCAACTCCGGTGGACTACATTACCCATAAGGCCACAGGGTGCACCGGAAGTTCGGCCATACTGCGCATGAACGATTTAGCTGAAAAGCACCCGATTATAGGCCGCGCCCCGCATATAGGCCGCACTGCAAATTTAAAGCTACAGATCAAGGGAAAAAAGTGCGGCCTATATGTGGAACAATACGGTAGTTCACCTCCCAATTATTAATTAATTAATTTTAAATGATCTATCTATGCATATCTAATTCTATATATATAAAACCAAATCAGTAATGGTCTGATATGACTGGAAAAATAATCTGAAAACGTATTATTCTAAAAATAAAAGTCTTACTGACTAGGGGTTTTACCATGACTTAAATCAAACCCACCCTGTCTATGACACTGAAAAAGTTTTATATCACTGCTTTTTACTCCCCCCCCCCCCCCAAGAGATAGATTGTTTGTGACTTCTAATAGTGAATACAATGTGTCAAACACAATGATTTTCTTTTGAGTTGGACCCTAATGATCCACAGATATTTTCCTCTCAATTGATCAATAAATTCTGTATAGTGATGTTATGCAGTTTAACTTAGCTGAACTTCCCTTATTCAGCACTGTATACATAAATTAAACTCTTATTAATATAAACCTTTTACACCTGTTACATAATTCCCCCTCCCCCCACAACTTTGTTTTGCTATGACTTTTTATGAGGATAAGTGTCTCCTAATAAACACATAAATATGAAATGTAGAGGACTGATGACAATATGTAGGAGCCTGACACATGCTTAGGAACCAATAAAGATTATATATAAAATAATCCAAGCAACTTGCGCCTGACGTAGTATTTAACAGAGGCCCTAGAATTTTACATCCCTTAGCTAGTACTTCTTCTGAGGTCTGTTTGTTTAGTCTGGTTGGGAATATTTATTTACATATTTTTTCTTTTTGTGTATTCTCAATAATGATATGCAGGAACAAAGAAATTGTAATGTAGGCAAGCAGGCTCATCAGTTCTGTAATGTACCAAAAAGAACAGAGTCGCTGTTCCTATTTGACAAAGCTTCATTATGCTATTTATTTGGGATCAACATCCTGTTAACCCCCTTATTGCCAAACTGTTGCATACCTGCAGCCAGTCAATTGCCAATAAGTGCAGAAGATGGCAGTCAGAAAGGGACATTAAACACTCATTTTTTCTTTGCATAAATGTTTTGTAGATGATCTATTTATAAAGCCCATAAAGTTGTTTTTTCTTAAAAATGTATAGTTTTGCTTATTTTTTAAAGAGCATTGCTCTGATTTTCAGACTCCTAACCAAGCCCCAAAGTTTTATGAGAATACCGTCAGCTACCTACTCCAGCTTGCTCCTGTTTGTGTAAAGGGTCTTTTCTTATGCAAAAGAAGGGGGAGGGGGGAGTGTCTGTTTTCCCACTTGCAGTGGGCTTTCCAGCTACCTTTTCAACAGAGCTAAACTGACAGCTTCAAAGTAAGTTTTTAAACTGTTTTATACTGGATTTTTATATCAGTATCTGTGCATCCTATTCTTTATAGTAGTGTCTATTACATGCAGTTATATGAAAATGAGTGTATACTGTGTGAGTGTATGAAATGAGTGTAGAAAATTCTCTAATGTTTTAATTAATTTGAACTACAGTAGAGTGATCTCAACACCATAAATGATATTGATCCAATTTACAAAGATGTTCTTCACACTAGTGCTGCTTAAATGAACAAATTCAAGCAATATACAATTTAAAAAAATCCAATATCTGTATTCGATTTTTTATTAAAACAGGATAGAGCACTCCATTTGTTTTTTTTTAAATGAGCAGCCTGATGTGTATTGTAGCAGGTTGTGCTTAATCTCACATTACCATGTTAATGCGTTGTTATAGAGCAAAGCTGCGTCTATGACCATAGGACCCAGGAGGCACATAGGGAGAGCATATAGTGACTCATACGGGGTCCATCAGCTGAGTATCATCTTGCTCTCTCATGTAAAGCTTTTATCTTTCTTATTATTGTAGAGCTTAGAGTGTGGAGGATGGAGACTTATGGGTGGGGGTAATTTAATTCTTGGACCCTATGTCTTTAGCCATTCGGTTGCAGAATAATAAAACCATGTAGTTTATAGGTATATGGGCATAAAAGAGCAATAATAACAGGATTTGCATGGACACTATAATGTGTTCTAAATGCCTTGTTATACCTGCTGCAGAGTATTAAAAGTATGAGGAATTGCTATTTTAGGTTTGGTTTTGAATATGAATTAGCAGGTTTTCCTAACTAAAACCATCACCTATTGTTCTCAAGAATGTGCCTATTTAAATGGGCTGACCCTACTGAAATAGCAGACCTGTTTATATATACATGCCTGATGAAACGGCTCTTCTAGTGCAGAGAAACGCGTTGGATTTTAGGGGAATACCCCCTGGACCGCTACTTGTTATCTTTTATCATTTTAATTTTGATATTTATTAATAAACCAAGTTTTTATTTAACTCAAGTTCAGTGGTAAAACCTTACATCCTATTGTCCATATTGGGGCATATGTTCATATTTCCTGCTTATGAACCAACTCTCTGGGAACACCTGAAGTGGGTGAGCTGATATGTCCCTATGTAAATATATCAGTCTGCGTCTACCAGCACATGTGTGCTTATCTGATATGTGAGTACCCATTTGGCATTTCTGTTGTCTTCATTTCCTATCATAGATGCACCTGGCTGAGAGTACCTGGAGTGGGTGAACTGACGCGCCCTATTATGTCAGTCTGCATCTACTAGCACATTAGAGTGCCATTACCAAATATGAGTACCCATTTGGCTCTGCTATATAATCTGTGATCATATTATTTGGTGGTCTACACATGAGGTGCCCGTCGGATTTCTCTCTCATTCTACAGAATTTCCAGTATCTTCTGTGAGGAGGAGTGCAGCCATCTTTTTATTGAGGACTTACCAATACACCTTGTGTATAGATTTTTCATACTGACCTAATTTTTGTGACTCTTATGCAATTGTATTTATATTGGTACTAGTGCTGGATGCTATTTTCAGCTATTATTGTCTCACCAGCACTTATAACATATTGTATGCACCCTCTCTGTTCTTTGACTTGTGTGTGTATATATATATATATATATATATATATACACATAGTGTGTGTGTGTCTGGCTCCTAAATTTTAAACTGATTTATCAACCACTGCATTAAATGTATAATGTTATTAAAAATATATGTTTCTTACAAAGTTATGTCCCTTTCACTGCCCATGAAAATCACAGATTCAGGTCCCAATGATCATCCCAGTCTTACGGCCGAGATGGGAGTCGGAGCCTGCGTATTAGTGACAGCATCTAGCTATGCACAGCTTCTGCTAACAAGCGCCAGCTGCAAGCCTATCTTGATTGGACATGCGTTGGGGGAAAAAACGCCCATTTCTTGGGCGTTTTTAAATACCTCGTCGTGGGACTATTTTAGCAACTTTGCAGCAAGAATTTTAATATAACAAATCCTTTTTATATGTTAAAAATACAGTTTTATTGTAAAAATAGTATATTAAAATAGTATAGCAATTCTTATTGACCAAAGAATGTGTTGCAACCTAGACTTTAGGGGAATTTTATTAGGGATGTGCAAAATTTCAAAATTTGTTAGTGAAATGAATGACGAAACTGTCCCTTGGCTCATTTTGGTGCCGTATTTATTAGAATAGAAGTGTAATACACAAACGTATACTCTATTAAATCTGGCACCGTAATGAGCTGAAAGCTGCAGACCGCTGCCACTTTCAGCATTAATTTCACTAATGAAATCTGAAATTTAGCTCATCCCTATTTTTTATTCATCATACATCTGTTTAAATGCCAGAATTCATGTATAAATAATTTTCAAGGTAAAAATCAATGCTAGTCAAGCCTTTAGAGACTCGATTTGAGGATGCTTGATAATGTACCCGAAAGGATATTGGAACCTATGGTATCAGGTAGGACAGATAAGGACATAAATAAATATAATTGCACTTGCCCCTGGGTATACAGCATTGGACATTTTGTATCATATTCAGCACAGAATATATTGATGTCCTTTGCAGATGTTACATTTCATATTTGAAACAAGCAATTAATGTCCCTGACCTGCTTCTGTGACAAACAAAATATTCTAACAGAGATAAATAAACCCAGGGGATTTTCAACATTTATATTTTGTTTTTCTTTTAATAATTAGGCTTTATTTTTTCTTGTACCCAGCAACTGATTTTTCTCTTAATTACTGTTTTGTTCACTGCAATTAATATTTAGGATGTTGTTCTTATGGTTGGTCACATGCTGCAAATGGTTTTCTTGCCTCCATGGTATGAGATATGAGATATTTGCTTCTGAATACTATAGATATATTCCAGCTCTGCCATGTTCTGGAATTCGCAGCAGAAGAGTCTTGTATACTGCTACCAGTTTTTCTTTTTTTTTAAATGTTTTATTTATTTATTTTTTATCAGGTAAAACATGTATAACAATACAGGCAAAATAGTTCTATATTTCCATGTATCAGTATGAAAAATGCTATAAATGCTTTACAGATCAACAGCAAACAAAAGAAAAATAAATGCCACAATGCTGTATCTGTAAACCTGTGAGAAGCCGAAAAAAAGTAGACTGCAAGTTTAAAAATAATGACGAACCTCATATTTTCCAACAAAATATTTACAAAAGCCTCCCCTAAAAAAGTCTTACATTATCAAAAAGATTTCCCCAACTAACACATAGGTGACCGTGTGGCCACTTTTGGGCCACTCTACTTAGAATCTTATTATAATGGAGACGTACTGGGAAAAAGGCATCAAGAATTACTATGGTAAATGATAAAATAAGTGGAACCTCAGTAGGGTTAGGCATAAACTACAAACCATAACAGATCATATATGTAGATCATATACATAAGCTTCATACACCTGTACTGTAATCAAAGGCATGTGTCTGAGCAGAAGCTTTTTTATATATATATATATATATATATATATATATATATATATATATATATATATATATATATATATATATATATATATATATATATATATATATATATATATACAAACACTCTGCTAATCCGCATCTCCAGATCATATGAAAATGAAAAAAGTATATGTCAAATTGTTAAAAGTTGAAAAATACAGCTTTATTTGGTACAAAAAATGTTAAAATCAGTTGCATGTAAAAACATGAAAGAAAAAACAAAAGGGAAAATCAGCTACAGTCCTGTAACTGACATAGAGCAACAGCAGCCAAACATGTTTCGGGCCTAGTGTCAGCCCTTGTTCACTGGCATAACTAGTGCTGGGAAAAGCCTTAATTTAAAGGTAAAGTTAATTATCAATTACATGCATCTGTTGAATTAACCCATGACTACCTAGATAGTCATGGTTAAAGGTAAATTATCATTAATTGTTTTTTTGTTTCTTATATTAAACATTTTCATTTTAAAGCAAACATAAATGTTAAGTGTGTTTATTTAAAACTGTCAGATGGCTAGATATATATATAAAAAAAAAAATTAATTTTTTTTTATTACTCTGATTTGATCCTAAATGGATGTAGAACTCAATCTCCACTTAAAGATATTTTTTACTTAAAGATATTGTTTTTTATACTTTAATTTCATTTTATATTTATTTAAAAGGGGTAGAATGAACTAACTCAGTAATCTTGTAGGGTCTTACCCTTTGGAAATCTTGTAAGATAAAGATAATGGATTAACAGTACTTGGCCATTGGTATCCGGTAATGGTGTACTGTTAATCAAAGTCTTGTGGCTGGTGGTGAGAAGGCAGCTCTGAAGTTCTGGTCAGCGTTGTTCGCACCTATTGCCTTGGAGAGCAGCCCTGGATGGAGTTAATTTATTCTCCAGCAACTCCATCATCAATTCTGGTACTTTATAGAATATATATATATATATATATATATATATATATATTTTTTTTTTAAATTATTTTAATATTTTTATTGAGGAATTACAAAATTTATTAGAAAAACGTACACAAAAATATGCATACAGTGCAGATGTAAAAATTATACAAGCTATAAACTTTCGTGCATTATATTCAGTTGTCCTCTTTTTGGTCCCTACGATAAATAATATAGACCACTCTTGGATCCATGAAAAAATGTTTAGTGAAGTATAGGGATTGTTTCAAAGTAACATAGTTCTAGTTAAACTAACTAGAGATCAAAGCCTGTCTTACTAACTACGGACGCTAGAGGACATACATGTGGTGCCAAACTTAGAATATACGAAGTGCATAATTAAGTCAGGGGTTTGATAGACTATTCTCTGCAAACTTTAAAACACAGTTAGTATAGACATTGATGTTAGGTTTTTGAAAACACAGTTACACGTATCAATTAGAGACCACATATATAAACTTGAAAAAAAAAAGGGGTAAATTCAGACTCTTTCTTTCTGTAAGTATAACATGCTTTACAAGGTTAACTACCACCTGGGAGAAGAGGTGCACTCGTAGTCACAGATGTCAATAAAAGGAAAATGTTATTGTAGAATACTTAAAACATCCTTAGCAAGGAAGGATAACAAACAATGTTCAATTGGCAATGTGAGTGGTGAGAACTCCACTCCGAGGACTGTCTGCTGACGCGTTTCGGCTCAAAAGGCTGTAATCGTAGCTACAGTCTATGATTCTCATTAGCCATGTATGCACACGGGGCATACTGATTGGTTAAAAAACCTTTTCCCGAAGTGGAGCTCTAAACACACCCACTATTGCAAATGTTACAACAATTTAAATCGCAACTATGTTCATAATAATAGCTCACATTATCAAAAAAGTGAAATTTTAAATACAATATCAGTTGAATGGCAAAAAAGCGGAGAAACGAACATTAACATAAAACATAACACGTTTACTCACATGGGACCGTTGTAAAAGAGCACACAATTCACCAATAGGATGTACAGATAAGTATTCATATGTACAGAACCAAAGTGGAAACATGGGTATGAGTAAATAAATAAATATATATACACACAATCATCATATCATATCTAGAGTTTCATGCTGAGGAAATATACCTTTAAATCATAGTGCTAGTGCCAATGGGAAAATTCACATTGACAAATAAAGATACGCAGAAACCCCAAAATATGTTTCAGTGAATGACTACCAAATCTTAGTTCAAATAAGGCACGTGTAAATAAAAATATGTGTATACAGCAGGGGATAATTGCCTTAGAGAATTAGGAATGCCAAACTCATACTAGAGAGTGGCCATATATGAATGACCTCACAGAAATCATTATATAAATCACCTGCATTGATTGTGAAATTCAATACACAGGTCTCACAACTAGGGAGACCAGAGACAGAATCAGGGATCACATTTCCAACTTAAAAGCTGGCAAACTAACCACACCGCTAGTACAGCACTTTAAGCGGGTACACAACAAAAGTTCCACTTCGGGAAAAGGTTTTTTGACCAATCAGTATGCCCCAGTGTGCATAAATGGCTAATGGGAATCATAGACTGTATCTATGATTACGGCCTTTTGAGCCAAAATGCGTCAGCAGACAGTCCTCGGAGTGGAGTTCTCACAATTCACATTGCCACTTGAATATTGTTTGTTATTTTTCCTTGCTAAGGATGTTTTAAGAATTCTACAATAATGTTTTCCTTTTATTGACATCCGTTACTACGAGTGCACCTCTTCTTTTGTGCTGTTTTGGATCCTTTGAAACGGAGGTTTGCACAATTGAACATTGGATGCCGTTCCCTGTACCAAGTATTCCCACCCACCTCACGAAGTAAAACACAGCATTGATCGAGAAGGAGGTCAAAAGTCGGAAGCCGGAGATGATTGATGACGTCACACGCCATTGGTGAATGAGCCACGGAGGGGAGCGGAGTCGACCTGATCAGTAACTCACCGTTTGTGTTAAACCGGACTGGTCGCAAGTGCTTTGTAAGCGACGACAGAGGATCAGATTAAACTCCTTGTAAGAAAATAATGTTTAAGAAAAAGTTCTAGAAATAAAACTATGTAGATCCAATAATACTGCAGCTAAACTATATAGAAACCTAAACTCAAAAAATATAGTTTAAGAAATTAACCCAAGGCTAGGCAAATAACTTGCGAACTTTTAACATAGTCAAAGGTACATAGAGCATAATTTTACATGAATTGGGTAAGATACATATATTTTATTATGCAGAGAATAATATACTATGAGTGGTAAATAAATGTTGTCACCCTCTGAACTAGTGCTATAAAGACACTGATAACTTTGTCTTAGATACTTGCTACTTAACCACCTGTTGTCTGTAGCAAAAGGAGAGTCTTATAGGCACTATGTAAAGTCTCTTGGAAAGAGGTAATACTATGTATATCAGGATCAGTCTTATGTTCATATTAATAGTCTCTGATAGTGGGATACGGATTCCAAAGGGTTTTGAATCTTCCAACTTCATGTAAGTTGCATCATAATGATGAGTGATCTCGCTGCCCTCACTGTTTGAAGAAGTGTTGTTGAGAGAGAGGTGCAGTTGTTTTCCTGACAGAGCGTTCCGGGAGCCCCTCGCATACTCCGTATCTACTCCGGATACCGGTGTGTATCCTCCCATCTGTGATGACTCTCTCCTTTTGTGCCAAGGGAATTCTTAATGTATATTGCCGCTGTAGAGTGAATCTGTGCCGTGAATGCATATGAGGTCGTTGACTCTGGCTCTTTTTTAGACGGCTTATGTAGTGTTAAGAGTGCTGCTTCTGAATGTTGAAGATTTTACTGTCGGTTATCTGTTTCTGAAAGACTGATTTCTCTTGGACCCATAGTGATTACGGATGTCGATATGGTGTCTGTTAGAAGTTTCAATAAATAATCCTGAGGTGCAGTGGCCATCAGGTGTTGGCATAGTTTGTCAAATTTGGCCATGTGGTTGTCCCAGTTATCCTGAAGGTTTGTCTTCCGTGTGGTAGCCATTTTGGGCGATGATAAATGAAAATGTTTTGGCGGTTTTCTTTTCCAAGATATAGTAGATTTTTTAAATGATCTTATGTCCCTTCTAGGTGATCGGGTTAATTTTTTTAATTTTTTTTTTAATTGTGTTGGTGGCTTTGGCAAAACCCCCGGCAAGCAAAGGGGGGTAACGTCACTTGTTACAAGCCGCTTCTCCAGGTCTTTGCTGTCTATTCCAGGGCTCCGGTTTCAAAAATACATTGCTGATAAAGCTTTGTTTAGTATCACCGTGAGCCAGGTCTCAGTAGTGATCCGTGATAATGGTTAGTGCTGTGGGAATTCTCCTATTATAAGCGGTTCACAGGAGATTCAACCGGAGCTCTTAGAGTGTGCGACCATCCAGGATCACTGCGTAGACATGCCCCCCATACATATATTTTATATATATATATATATATATATTCTATTAGAATGCATGTGATACACTTTCCTTTTTTTAATGTATTTAATTGATTATACATTTATTGATCAATCTTTAAACTTTACTCTATGTTGCTGATTATATAGTGGGTACCCCCTTGTGTTTATATGATAATCACTGCCATACAGTGGTTACTAAATGGATCCCGATATACTGCAATGGATTTTGAGTGTAGTAGGCATGGTCTTATATCTCCTGATTGCTGCATTTTCCTTCACATCAGCTTTTTAAAGGGACAGTCTACACCAGAATTTGTGTTGTTTTAAAAGATAGATAATCCCTTTTATTACCCATTCCCCACTTTTTCATAACCAAAACACTTATATTAATTCAATTTTTATCTCTGGGATTACCTTGTATCTAAGTCTCTGCAGACGCGCCCTCTAGTTGTGAAAAAAAAATGTCAAAATGCATTCAGATAAGAGGCGGCCTTTAAGGTCTAAGAAATTGGTATATGAGCCTTCCTAGGTTTAGCTTTCAACTAAGAATACCAAGGGAACAAAGCAAAATTGATGATTAAAGTAAATATCCTATCTGAATATTGAAAGTTTATTTTTGACTAGACTGTCCCTTTAACTAATATATGTCCAAGCCTTTCTAGGTAGCTCTGGATGCTATGCCAGTAACATCAATATAAGGTTTAGCTCTGAAAATTGCTGGACATTTTTGATTGAGTTATGGCTATAGTACGTGAGATGATTGTCACAGGTTTATGAACATTCTACTTATTACACTTGGGTTTTTGTCAGTTGCTGGATTGGCTTGTAGGTCATCTTGATGTTTTACTCAATATTTAGCAGTTGGATGTTTTTAAGAGTAATCTATGTGCCTGTGCACATTTGGTGGGATAATTGGTTGCTACTCTACTCTACATTTCTACTTTACTACCACCTACTGTTTTAGAGGTTGAGAAGAAAATGTCTGCAAGCCCTTTACTCTAGATATCTGTTCTACGTCTGTAATTTATTTGGATGTCATATCAATCTCTTCCTTAAAACATAAACTCAATCTTACAGAAACACTATGCACAACTGAGTCCTAGCCATTTTTTTGACTGTTCCAAGTACACTCAAAGTTGTTTATTTGTGTTGGATATTTCATTTAAATTAATTCCTAGCCATGTAAAATAAGGAAACCATTACCTTATAACAAGGCTTGTCAAACCCAGGCACCAGGAAGCCACTGGCGTTTAAAATTAGGCCCTGTTGCCCTGGTTCAAAACTCCTATGGATGCCCCCGCACTTCCCCTTGCTGGCCACCACCAGCTACTCCTGGTGCGGCTGGATCCTTTCTAGGCCTTTTAGCTGTGAAATATAACTTTTATTGGGTTACTATATAATGTATGTGTGTGGAATATAAAAATATATCTTTTTATTGTACATGTATTAGGCTTTAATAATCTAGGTAAAACAAAGCTGTAAGTTCACAGCATTGAAGTTGGTTACAGGTAAATAAAATAAAATATTTTCAGAAAATGGGCATGAACTTATTTCTTATTGCTCCAAACTAGCAAAATTCAACAACATATTAAAAAATAAAAATAAACAAATCTTATTTTAGACGTCTAATCTTGAGAATGGTGTGTTCTCTCACCACCATTAGAAAAGATAGGTAATACAGCACTGTTTGTATTACGTGGTAGTCATAATAATGTTTCAACAAAGAATTCCAAAGGTCACAGATAATCACATATAAACAAATACCATGTGGTATCTTATCCGTGTACAGCATTTAATTAACTTAAATCTGTAAATTAAATTGGTATAAGCCACCAATGTTACTGTTAAAGGGTGCTAGAGAGGTTTGACATCTACACCACATGTACATCCTTCCTTAAAGGGACTTGAAACCCAACGTTTTTCTTTCATGATTCAGATAGAACATACAGTTTTATACAAGTTTCCAATTTACTTCTATTATAAAATGTGCTTCATTTTCTTGGTATCCTTTGTTGAAGGAGTAAAAATGCACTACTGAAGGTTACTGAATACATCACATAAGCTTACGACAGGCAAATATGTGCAGCCACCAATCGGCAGTTTTCTCCCAGTAGTGCATTGCTGCCCCTTAGCCTACCTATACTTTTCACCAATGGCTACCAAGAGAATGAAGCAAAATAGATCATAAAAATTAAGGAGTGGCTTTCTAGACTGCATACTTTATGCAAAATGAATGTTGCTTTTAAAAAAAAAAATCTTTTGCAATGCACATTATGTTAAAATGACTTTACTGTCTCTTATGTAATGGAGCGTGCAGCAATGCAAGGAACAATTATCCTGCAAGATGCAGCACTGCAACTCATGGTGTAATTAACAGACAAGGAATGCATCAGTAATTATGCTGATTGTTTAAAACACATGAATAATTATGACTTTATGTAGCTGAGTTTCCTCCCGTCTGTTATGGACATTTATAAACTCTCGGATACATAACCCTTTAGATGCTATAGGGAACAGCATTGCATTATATAGCTCTGCATTGCAAGTTAAGTGGTTGAATACAAATGCTTGTAATGTTCTGGAGTATAACATGTAGCTTTATTTTAAGTAACATTAAAAAAAATGATTAGAGATAGACAAGTGAATAAAATTACATTTGTTTATTCCCTAAGACAATTTTTTTGAAGCAATGCTTGTCTTAGAAATGAATGCCAAAAATCTACTTATGGAAAGCTTATTTGGTCTGTATAGATCAGTGTTTGAAACGCACTGACTTCAGGGGACATCATAGTGTATTCATGAAATGTTCTAGTGATTTAGAGTGTTCCCTCTGTACCATGTGACAGCCATCAGCCATTTACAAAACACATATATGTATATAGTCTGCACTCTTGCACATGCTCTGTAGGAATTAGTGCCTCAAAAAGTGTGCATATAAAACATTTGTGCACATTTTGATAATGGAAGTAAATTAGAAAGTTATTTTTAAAATTGTATGGTCTATCTGAATCATAAAAGTTTAATCTGGACTTTAGTGTCCATTTAACCTCCTACTACTGAGCCAGTCCTGAACAAGGAAATGTATTGTCACCTTAACCTTGGCTTGACAAACCCAGACGTCATAGAGCCACTGGCTTCTTAAAATTAGGCCATGGTGCAATACTACCCCCTGTCAGCAGCACCTAAAATGTTAGCATAGTCTGGCTGGATCCTTTTTAAGCTTTGCAGCTGTGAAATACAAAACTAGCTTTGGCTAAACCCTCCCTCATGTTTACCAGTTATATGACATGGGGGGGGAGGTAGTTTGTCACTTGATTTTACATGCAACGCCTTCTGGAGCTGTCAATAACACTAAGGACAGGTTGAGGGGCAAGCGGCCGTGCAGTGTATCGGGTCTCCCCGCAAATAACACATACATATCTATATAACATAGGGATGAGTAAAAGCTGCAGGCTCCTAGATTTTGAACAACTTTGTTGAGCCCTAAACCAACTTTAAAGATATAATAAAAACGCACTAAACAGTGAATTATACTTAAAGGGACAGTCAACACCAGAATTTTTGTTTAAAAAGAAAGATAATCCCTTTATTACCCATTTCCCTCTTTTGCATAACCAACACTGTTCTAGAAATACACTTTTTACCTCTGTGATTACCTTGTATCTAAGCCTCTGCAAACTGCCCCCTTGTTTCAGTTGTTTTGACAGACTTGCATTTTAGCCAATCAGTGCTCACTCGTAGGTAACTTCACGTGCAAGAGCTCAATGTTATCTATATGAAACACATGAACTAATGCCCTCTAGTGGTCAAAATGCATTCAGATTAGAGGCAGTCTTCAAGGTCTAAGAAATTAGCATATGAACCTCCTAGAATTAGATTTCAACTAAGAATACCAAGAGAACAAAGCAAAATTGGTGATAAAAGTAAATTGGAAAGTTGTTTAAAATTACATCCCCTATTTAAATCATGAAAGTTTTTTTGTACTTGACTGTCCCTTTAATAGAAATCATTGCAATATGTATTATTTATAAATGTTAAAAAATGTTACCTTTTTTTAATTTTTTTTATTATTATCTTCATTTGTGCAGTGTTCATTATTTGCTGTCACAGCCCTACAAGTGGGCTGGTGTCTTTATAAGAAGGATATCTAGCTTGATGTCATAAAACTTCTAGAGTAACATGAGATGGTTTACTATTCAGATAATGCTAGAGAGAGCAATTCTGTTTTGCTCATGCTCAGAAGAGGCAGAATGCATATTAAGTTCCAAAAACGAGAAATTCTGAGTGTTCATTTCGCAAAAAGTTGTTTGCTGTTTTGTTTTTTTTAAATAATCTGTTTTTCTTTAGCTTTACTTTGATTTATGAGAAAGGAGTACTGTTTCATATGCCTAGAAAAATGTATGGGGTTGCAGTGGTTGAATACAAAGTTACACATAATGATCTGCGCAATAATAAAATGCTCTTAACACATTATAAGATGTTATTATTATTTTGTAATTTTTTTTTATAAATATTTATTTTATTGAGATTATTGATTCAAATACAGCATAGAATAATTTGAAACAGTACTACAGTGCTTCCAGTCTCTAGCTAGTAGCTTAGTGACTACTAGTAGGTATATCATAATTGATCTATCTATTTCATTAAGGTCAGACGGCCCATGATGAAGAAGGCCCAAAGCGGGGGTCATTTGTACACGAATGCCCATATCGCAGAGAGTCTGGAACGTCTGCCTCCATAGGTTTGTGATTTTAGGACATTCCCACCATATATGCAGGGGGGTACCCAAGTTTCCGCATTCTCTCCAGCACAAGGGTGAAGATCTATAAAATTTATGCAGTGTGGTGGGGACCAAATGCCATCTTACAGTGATTTTATAATACAGCTCCCATAATGTCACACAATGTAAAAGCTTTTTAGCTGCCACCAGCTCTCTGAACCACTCCTCTGGAGTGGTCTCAACAGATATTATTTCTTTCATGTAATTAGCAAGAGTCCATGAGCTAGTGACGTATGGGATATACATTCCTACCAGGAGGGGCAAAGTTTCCCAAACCTCAAAATGCCTATAAATACACCCCTCACCACACCCACAATTCAGTTTTACAAACTTTGCCTCCGATGGAGGTGGTGAAGTAAGTTTGTGCTAGATTCTACGTTGATATGCGCTCCGCAGCAAGTTGGAGCCCGGTTTTCCTCTCAGCGTGCAGTGAATGTCAGAGGGATGTGAGGAGAGTATTGCCTATTTGAATGCAGTGATCTCCTTCTACGGGGTCTATTTCATAGGTTCTCTGTTATCGGTCGTAGAGATTCATCTCTTACCTCCCTTTTCAGATCGACGATATACTCTTATATATACCATTACCTCTGCTGATTCTCGTTTCAGTACTGGTTTGGCTTTCTACAAACATGTAGATGAGTGTCCTGGGGTAAGTAAATCTTATTTCTCTTGTTAAGTGTATCCAGTCCACGGATCATCCCTTACTTATGGGATATTAACTCCTCCCCAACAGGAAGTGCAAGAGGATTCACCCAGCAGAGCTGCTATATAGCTCCTCCCCTAACTGCCATTACCAGTCATTCTCTTGCACCCAACGAATAGATAGGATGTGTGAGAGGACTGTGGTGATTATACTTAGTTTCATACCTTCAATCAAAAGTTTGTTATTTTATAATAGCACCGGAGTGTGTTATTCCTTCTCTGGTAGAATTTGAAGAAGAATCTACCTGAGTTTTTCTATGATTTTAGCCGGAGTAGTTAAAGGGACACTCAAGTTAAATTAAATTTTCATGATTCAGATACAGCATGTCATTTTAAACAACTTTCCAATTTACTTCCATTAAAAAAAATGTGCACATTCTTTTATATTTACAATTTTTGAGTCACCAGATCCTACTGAGCATGTGCAAGAATTCACAGACTATACGTATATGCATTTGTGATTGGCTGATTGCTATCACATGGTACAAGGGGAGTGGAAATATACATAACTTTGAAATTTGTTATAAAAAAATCTACTACTCATTTGAAGTTCAGACTAAGTGCTATTGCATTGTCTTGTTATCTTGCATTTGTTGATTATGCAAATCTAATGTGTTGACTGGTCCTTTAAGATCATATTGCTGTTTCTCGGCCATCTGAGGAGAGGTAAACTTCAGATCAGGGGACAGCGGGCAGATTAATCTGCAAAGAGGTATGTAGCAGCTTATTATTTTCTGACAATGGAATTGATGAGAAAATTCTGCCATACCGATATAATGTAAACTCAGCCTTAAATGCAGTAGCAGCAACTGGTATCAGGCTGTCATGTATGTATATTTTACACTTCAGTATTCTGGGGAATGGCACTTCACTGGAATTATACTGTATGCATAAAACTTTAGCCTAATTTGCAGGGACTAGCAACAGGCTTTTTAATAACACTCAATTTATTAATGTTAAACGTTTTTTGCTGGCATGTAAAATCGTTTAATTTTCTGAGGTACTGGGTGAAAAAATGTTTTGGGCACTATTTTTTTCCACTTGGCAGTCGTTTTATTTAATTTATGACAGTTTACTGATCTCTCTCACTGTTAGCTATCAGGGTTAGTTATCCTTTGCTAATGGGAGCAATCCTTTGCTAAAATTGTGTTTTTTACAAAGATTTGATGCTATAACTTTTCAGTTTATTAATTTTCAACTGTCATAACTTTTTTCTGTGCTTCTTATAGGCACAGTACGTTTTCATATTATAGTAAATTACTTGAAAAGTATTTCCAAGTTGCTAGTTTATTTGCTAGTGTGTTAAACATGTCTGATTCAGAGGAAGATATCTGTGCTATATGTGCTAAAGCCAAAGTGGAGCCCAATAGAAATTTATGTACTAACTGTATTGATGCTACTTTAAATAAAAGTCAATCTGTACAAATTGAACATATTTCACCAAACAACGAGGGGAGAGTTATGCCGACTAACTCGCCTCACGTGTCAGTACCTGCATCTCCCGCTCGGGAGGTGCGTGATATTGTAGCGCCGAGTAAATCTGGGCGGCCATTACAAATCACATTACAGGATATGGCTACTGTTATGACTGAAGTTTTGGCTAAATTACCAGAACTAAGAGGTAAGCGTGATCACTCTGGGGTGAGAACAGAGTGCGCTGATAATATTAGGGCCATGTCAGACACTGCGTCACAATTTGCAGAACATGAGGACGGTGAGCTTCATTCTGCGGGTGACGGTTCTGATCCAAACAAACTGGATTCAGATATTTCAAATTTTAAATTTAAGCTGGAAAACCTCCGTGTATTACTAGGGGAGGTGTTAGCGGCTCTGAATGATTGTAACATAGTTGCAATACCAGAGAAAATGTGTAGGTTGGATAAATATTTTGCGGTACCGGCGAGTACTGACGTTTTTCTTATACCTAAGAGACTTACTGAAATTGTTACTAAGGAGTGGGATAGACCCGGTGTGCCGTTCTCACCCCCTCCGATATTTAGAAAGATGTTTCCAATAGACGCCATCACACGGGACTTATGGCAAACGGTCCCTAAGGTGGAGGGAGCAGTTTCTACTTTAGCTAAGCGTACCACTATCCCGGTGGAGGATAGCTGTGCCTTTTCAGATCCAATGGATAAAAAGTTAGAGGGTTACCTTAAGAAAATGTTTGTTCAACAAGGTTTTATATTGCAACCTCTTGCATGCATTGCGCCTGTCACGGCTGCAGCAGCATTTTGGTTTGAGTCTCTGGAAGAGACACTTGAATCAGCTCCATTAGATGAGATTACACACAAGCTTAAAGCCCTTAAGTTAGCTAACTCATTTATTTCAGATGCCGTAGTACATTTAACTAAACTTACGGCTAAGAATTCCGGATTCGCCATTCAGGCACGCAGAGCACTGTGGCTAAAATCCTGGTCAGCTGACGTTACTTCTAAATCTAAATTGCTTAATATACCTTTCAAAGGGCAGACCTTATTCGGGCCCGGGTTGAAAGAAATTATCGCTGACATTACAGGAGGTAAAGGCCATGCCCTGCCTCAAGACAGAGCCAAACCTAAGGCTAGACAGTCTAATTTTCGTTCCTTTCGTAATTTCAAAGCAGGAGCAGCATCAACTTCCTCTGCACCAAAACAGGAAGGAGCTGTTGCTCGCTACAGACAAGGCTGGAGACCTAACCAGTCCTGGAACAAGGGCAAGCAGGCCAGGAAACCTGCTGCTGCCCCTAAGACAGCATGAATCGAGGGCCCCCGATCCGGGAACGGATCTAGTGGGGGCAGACTTTCTCTCTTCGCCCAGGCTTGGGCAAGAGATGTCCAGGATCCCTGGGCGTTAGAGATCATATCTCAGGGATACCTTCTAGACTTCAAATTCTCTCCCCCAAGAGGTAGATTTCATCTGTCAAGGTTGTCAACAAACCAAATAAAGAAAGAGGCGTTTCTACGCTGCGTACAAGATCTTTTATTAATGGGAGTGATCCATCCGGTTCCGCGGTCGGAACAAGGACAAGGGTTTTACTCAAATCTGTTTGTGGTTCCCAAAAAAGAGGGAACTTTCAGGCCAATCTTGGATTTAAAGATCCTAAACAAATTCCTAAGAGTTCCATCGTTCAAAATGGAAACTATTCGGACAATTTTACCCATGATCTAAAAGGGTCAGTACATGACCACAGTGGATTTAAAGGATGCTTACCTTCACATACCGATTCACAAAGATCTTTACCGGTATCTAAGGTTTGCCTTTCTAGACAGGCATTACCAGTTTGTAGCTCTTCCATTCGGATTGGCTACGGCTCCGAGAATCTTCACAAAGGTTCTGGGTGCTCTTCTGGCGGTACTAAGACCGCGAGAAATTGCGGTAGCTCCGTACCTAGACGACATTCTGATACAAGCTTCAAGCTTTCAAACTGCCAAGTCTCATACAGAGTTAGTACTGGCATTTCTAAGGTCGCATGGATGGAAGGTGAACGAAAAGAAGAGTTCTCTCTTTCCACTCACAAGAGTTCCCTTCTTGGGGACTCTTATAGATTCTGGAGAAATGAAGATTTACCTGACAGAAGACAGGTTAACAAAGCTTCAAAATGCATGCCGTGTCCTTCATTCCATTCAACACCCGTCAGTAGCTCAATGCATGGAGGTGATCGGCTTAATGGTAGCAGCAATGGACATAGTACCCTTTGCACGCCTACATCTCAGACCGCTGCAATTGTGCATGCTAAGTCAGTGGAATGGGGATTACTCAGACTTGTCCCCTACTCTGAATCTGGATCAAGAGACCAGAAATTCTCTTCTATGGTGGCTTTCTCGGCCACATCTGTCCAGGGGGATGCCATTCAGCAGGCCGGACTGGACAATTGTAACAACAGACGCCAGCCTACTAGGTTGGGGCGCTGTCTGGAAGGCTCAGGGACAATGGAATCAGGAGGAGAGTCTCCTACCAATAAACATTCTGGAATTGAGAGCAGTTCTCAATGCCCTTCTGGCTTGGCCCCAGTTAACAACTCGGGGGTTCATCAGGTTTCAGTCGGACAACATCACGACTGTAGCTTACATCAACCATCAGGGAGGGACAAGAAGCTCCCTAGCAATGATGGAAGTATCAAAGATAATTCGCTGGGCAGAGTCTCACTCTTGCCACCTGTCAGCAATCCAGATCCCGGGAGTGGAGAACTGGGAGGCGGATTTCTTAAGTCGTCAGACTTTTCATCCGGGGGAGTGGGAACTTCATCCGGAGGTCTTTGCCCAAATACTTCGACGTTGGGGCAAACCAGAGATAGATCTCATGGCGTCTCGACAGAACGCCAAGCTTCCTCGTTACGGGTCCAGATCCAGGGATCCGGGAGCGGTTCTGATAGATGCTTTGACAGCACCTTGGACCTTCGGGATGGCTTATGTGTTTCCACCCTTCCCGATGCTTCCTCGATTGATTGCCAGAATCAAACAGGAGAGAGCATCAGTGATTCTAATAGCGCCTGCATGGCCACGCAGGACTTGGTATGCAGATCTAGCGGACATGTCATCCTGTCCACCTTGGTTGCTACCTCTGAAACAGGACCTTCTGATCCAGGGTCCCTTCAAACATCAAAATCTAATTTCTCTGAAGCTGACTGCTTGGAAATTGAACGCTTGATTTTATCAAAACGTGGTTTTTCTGAGTCAGTTATTGATACCTTAATACAGGCTAGGAAGCCTGTTACCAGAAAGATTTACCATAAGATATGGCGCAAATACTTATATTGGTGCGAATCCAAGAGTTACTCATGGAGTAAGGTTAGGATTCCGAGGATATTGTCTTTTCTACAAGAAGGTTTAGAAAAGGGTTTATCCGCTAGTTCCTTAAAGGGACAGATTTCAGCTCTGTCCATTCTTTTACACAAACGTCTGTCAGAAGTTCCGGACGTTCAAGCTTTTTGTCAGGCTTTAGCTAGGATCAAGCCTGTGTTTAAAACTGTTGCTCCACCATGGAGTTTGAACTTAGTTCTTAATGTTTTACAGGGGGTTCCGTTTGAACCCCTTCATTCCATTGATATCAAGTTGTTATCTTGGAAAGTTCTGTTTTTAATGGCGATTTCCTCGGCTCGAAGAGTCTCTGAGTTATCTGCCTTACATTGTGATTCTCCTTATCTGATTTTTCATTCAGACAAGGTAGTTCTGCGTACTAAACCTGGGTTCCTACCTAAGGTGGTCACTAACAGGAATATCAATCAAGAGATTGTGGTTCCATCTTTGTGTCCTAATCCTTCTTCGAAAAAGGAACGTCTGCTACACAATCTAGATGTAGTCCGTGCCCTGAAATTTTATCTACAGGCAACTAAGGATTTTCGACAAACGTCTTCCCTGTTTGTCGTTTATTCTGGTCAGAGGAGAGGTCAAAAAGCTTCGGCTACCTCTCTCTCCTTTTGGCTTCGTAGCATAATACGGTTAGCCTATGAGACTGCTGGACAGCAGCCTCCTGAAAGAATTACAGCACACTCTACTAGAGCTGTGGCTTCCACTTGGGCCTTTAAGAATGAGGCTTCTGTTGAACAGACTTGCAAGGCTGCAACTTGGTCTTCTCTTCATACTTTTTCCAAATTTTACAAATTTGACACTTTTGCTTCTTCGGAGGCTGTTTTTGGGAGAAAGGTTCTTCAGGCAGTGGTTCCTTCCGTATAAAGAGCCTGCCTGTCCCTCCCGTCGTCCGTGTACTTTAGCTTTGGTATTGGTATCCCATAAGTAATGGATGATCCGTGGACTGGATACACTTAACAAGAGAAAACATAATTTATGCTTACCTGATAAATTTATTTCTCTTGTAGTGTATCCAGTCCACGGCCCGCCCTGTCACTTTAAGGCAGGTAATTTTTCCATTAAACTACAGTCACCACTGCACCCTATGGTTTTCCTTTCTCTGCATGTTTTCGGTCGAATGACTGGTAATGGCAGTTAGGGGAGGAGCTATATAGCAGCTCTGCTGGGTGAATCCTCTTGCACTTCCTGTTGGGAGGAGTTAATATCCCATAAGTAAGGGATGATCCGTGGACTGGATACACTACAAGAGAAATAAATTTATCAGGTAAGCATAAATTATGTTTTTCTGTGACACTCTAAGCTATGGTTGGGCACTTTGTTTATAAAGTTCTAAATATATGTATTCAAACATTTATTTGCCTTGACTCAGAATGTTCAACTTTCCTTATTTTCAGACAGTCAGTTTCATATTTGGGATAATGCATTTGATTTAATCATTTTTTCTTACCTTCAAAAATTTGACTCTTCCCTGTGGGCTGTTAGGCTCGCGGGGGCTGAAAATGCTTCATTTTATTGCGTCATTCTTGGCGCGGACTTTTTTGGCGCAAAAAATTCGTTTCCGTTTCCGGCGTCATACGTGTCGCCGGAAGTTGCGTCATTTTTTTGACGTTATTTTGCGCCAAAAATGTCGGCGTTCCGGATGTGGCGTCATTTTGGCGCCAAAAAGCATTTAGGCGCCAAATAATGTGGGCGTCTTATTGGCGCGAAAAATATGGGCGTCGCTTTTGTCTCCACATTATTTAAGTCTCATTTTTCATTGCTTCTGGTTGCTAGAAGCTTGTTCTTTGGCATTTTTTCCCATTCCTGAAACTGTCATTTAAGGAATTTGATCAATTTTGCTTTATATATATGTTGTTTTTTCTCTTACATATTGCAAGATGTCTCACGTTGCATCTGAGTCAGAAGATACTACAGGAAAATCGCTGTCTAGTGCTGGATCTACCAAAGCTAAGTGTATCTGCTGTAAACTTTTGGTAGCTATTCCTCCAGCTGTTGTTTGTATTGATTGTCATGACAAACTTGTTAAAGCAGATAATATTTCCTTTAGTAAAGTACCATTGCCTGTTGCAGTTCCTTCAACATCTAAGGTGCAGAATGTTCCTGATAATATAAGAGATTTTGTTTCTGAATCCATAAAGAAGGCTATGTCTGTTATTTCTCCTTCTAGTAAACGTAAAAAATCTTTTAAAACTTCTCTCCCTACAGATGAATTTTTAAATGAACATCATCATTCTGATTCTGATGACTCTTCTGGTTCAGAGGATTCTGTCTCAGAGGTTGATGCTGATAAATCTTCATATTTTTTTTTTTTTTTTTTTTTTTTTTTTTTTTAAGTTTTAAATCTCTTTTATTGATGAAACAAAAGTTATTACATAACAATCGATAATATAACATTACAATCAAGATAAAGAAAAGAAATAGAGAAAAAAAAAAAAAAAAAAAAAAAAAAGTAACAAAACAATTCTCGAAGTAGTAAGTACATGAATGTGTCAAATATCATCATTATTGATACAATTTGTATTTGTGCTTAATGCAATAAAACATTTGCTTACGTATTTGCCATATAGTCCTCCCATAAAAACTTCAGATTACAGTAGAACTCCATTTGTTGGGTCTGGGTATAGTGATATCTTTCTAGGGTCAGTAATTGTGAAACATGATCCTTCCACTCATTGACCGTGGGTACTCTCTGGCTTTTCCACAGTCGTGGTAATAGCTGTTTAGCTCCATTTGTCATTATATGTAATAATTTTAATCTAAGCTTACATTTCAGTTTGGGAGGATAGTTAAAAAGCAGTAATAGAGGATTGAGGAGAATCCTGTGTGATAAACATTTCTCTATCTCTTCTTTGATTGCCGACCAGTATTGTCGGATATATATACACTCCCACCATATATGAGTCATTGATCCCACCTCACCACATCCCCGCCAGCACAAATTATTTATGTTAGTGTATATCTTTGAAAGTCTAAGCGGTGTGAGGTACCATCTATATAAAAGTTTTAGATTAGTTTCCGTTATGCTTATTGAGGAGGATGATTTTCCCATATTAACAAAAATTATATCCCATTCTTTCTGTGAGATTTCTCTTTGCAGTTCAGCCTCCCATTTCCTACAGTATGCAGGTAGGGATCTAGAGTGGTGACCCAATAGCAATTTATACAGTAGTGATAGACCTCCTCTAGTGGGGATTTGTGAGTAACATATAGTTTCAAATAGTGTGAGGGATCTCAATAGGTTAGGTTTCTGCGTGTTATGGGTGATGTAATGTAATAGCTGTTGACGTGTGTACCAATCATTTGCAAGTATTGGTGCCAGTTTCTCTATCTCTTCTTCAGATTTCAATTTGCCCTCACTTGTGAGTGTGTGAATAGGGATCAATGTATTAATATTGAACAGTGCTATAGTAGCAGGTTGCCTTCTTATCGGAATCTCTGGGTTATGGAGGATCGGTGTTAGTGGGGAGGGGTTTGAAGAAATGCCCATAGATTTATTAGAGATAAAGTCCCACGTCTTGAATGTTTCCTGTATAATTCTGGGGGGTGTTTTACTCATGTTTCTATGTATTTTATTGATCCAACACATACCTCCCACATTAGGGCAATTAATTAGTTGTTGTTCCAGTCTAACCCATTCTTTATTCTCTCCATGCTTGCACCAATCTATAACTCGGTTGAGAATAGCCGCTTGTCTGTAGTACGCCAAATTGGGTACTCCCAGTCCTCCATTCTTCCTATTTCTATACATAATTTTTTTGGCTACCCGTGGCCGTTTGTTTTGCCATATATATGAGTTAACCCTATTTTGTAGTGTGGTCAGATAGGACTGAGGTAATGGGATAGGTACAGTTTGAAATTTGTATAAGATCTTAGGTAGGCCTGACATCTTGAATGCCTCCATTCTTCCCACCCAGGACAAATTTTTATGTTCCCAATTGCTTAATTCTCGCTGTATTTCATCTAAGAGGGTTTGGTAGTTCTGTTTGAATAGAGTTTCCTGGTTGTGTGATATTTGGACCCCTAGATATTTGATAGAGGAATTTTGTATGTGAAAGTGATATTTATTCGCAATCTCCTGTAATTCTGGTTTAGTGATGTGGATCCCTAGCATCTCTGATTTAGTGGGGTTAATTTTGAAACCGGAGAGTGCACCATATATATCTAATTCTACTTTTAGTGCCTCTAAGGATTGTTGTGGGGTTGTGAGCGTCAGTATAACGTCATCGGCATACAATGCCTGTTTGTATTGATCGTTTTGGATCTGAATGCCTTTTATATTGATGTTGTATCGGATTGCTGCAGCTAAAATTTCAATTGTCAGTACAAACAAAATGGGTGATAAGGGGCATCCCTGTCTGGTTCCATTGTTAATCAGAACCTTGCCTGAGAGGGAATCATTTAATTTGATTTTGGCCGTAGGTGCATTATATAGTGTAAAGATTTTATTAATAAAGCCCTCCCCCATTCCAAATCTCTCCAATGAACCTCTTAAAAAGGCCCAGTTCAATCTATCAAAAGCCTTTTCGGCATCCATAGCAAGGAAGATTGTTGGTATATTATATATATGAGCATATTCAAGCAGATTCAATATTTTAATAGTATTGTCCCTTGCCTCTCTGTGGGGTGTAAAACCTACTTGATTCGTATGAATTAGATTCGGGAGGATTTTATTGATGCGTAGTGCCAGGATCTTTGCGAACAATTTCACATCGACATTTAACAGTGAGATGGGTCTAAAATTTTGGGGCGTATCGGGAGGTTTCCCAGGCTTTGGGAGCACCGTAATGTGTGCCTCCAGCATAGTCTGTGGAAAAGGGTTCTGGTCATTCACTCTATTGAAAATGTCTAACAAATGGGGTATCAGTATTGGGGCAAGGGCTTTATAGTATTGGGTGGAAAAGCCATCTGGGCCCGGGCTTTTTCCAGGGTTAAGATCGTGTATTGCCAGTTTTATCTCTTCTGAGGTGATGGGTGCTTCTAGGTCTGTTGTTTGTTCTTTGTTTAGTGTGGGAATGGGAAGTGCTTGCAGGTAAGTTTGCATGTCTATGGCAGCAAACAAGCTGTCTGTTTCTTGCTTAATATTGTATAGTTGTGTGTAATAGTCCTCGAATTGTAGGAGGATATCTTTGGTGGAATAAACTTTAGTGTTTTTAGGTGTTTTTATCTCATGTATAAATGTTTTTAATTTTTTAATTTTTAGTGCCCTAGCTAGGAGTTTACCTGCCCTATTGCCTTCATAATAAAATCTCTGTCTAACTTTGGATCTGGTATCTGTATATTCCTGTAATAACATATCATGAAGTGCTTTTCTAGTGTCCTGGAGTGATTGGGTCACGTCTGGGTCGTCCTGATTTAATCTGTGTTTATGCTCTAAATCCGATAATCTTGAGGTGAGGTCTAAGTATTTCTGCCTATCTAATCTTCTGAATTGGGCTTTTCTCTTCATGAATTCCCCTCTCATAAAACACTTATGTGCTTCCCAAACTGTAATTGGGTCGGTATCCCCCGTAGAATTAAAGAGAAAATATTCCTGTAGTGCTTTCTGAGTCTTAGTGAGTTGTACCTCTCCTTTTAATAAGGAATCATCTAGCTTCCATATGTATGGGGTAACAGGGGTATTAGGCCATGCAATATCAAAATATACGGCCGAGTGATCCGACCATACTGTATGAGTGATCCCAGAGTTTTTTATATGTTCCAGCCCTATTTGATTGGTGATCAGGTAGTCTAATCGGCTATATGTCTTATTTGGGGAAGAAAAAAAAGTGTATTCCCTTTTGTCTGGATTAATAAATCTCCAAATGTCATAGAAATTGTAATCTCTCATTATTTTCCATAAGTGTTTAAGTGTACGTTTAGATGTGCTGGGGTTTGGGTTAGAGCTGTCCATCCCTGGGTTTATGGGAATGTTAAGATCCCCCCCTATAAAGATTAATCCTTTAGCTATATCCAGTATGCGTCTAAATGTTTTCCTAAAATAGGGAAGTTGTTGGGTGTTAGGTGCATAGAGATTAATTAATGTAACCGGTCTACCATATAATAATCCGAAGACTGCCAGAAATCGGCCTTCTAAATCAGTGTATGTTTGGATATGTTGAAAAGATATGACCTTGTGTATCAAGATACTTACACCACACTTTTTTGAAGTGCCGGAGCTGTGGAAATGCCGATTATAGTTAGAGCTCATATATTTTGGCTCGTGAGAGCGCTTAAAATGCGTCTCTTGTAGGAATAAAATATCCCCTTTTCTTTTATGAAAATCAGACATTGCCACAGATCTTTTGGCCGGGGAGTTAAGACCCTTTACATTTTGCGTGATAAATTTAAGTGTTTTGTTAGGAGTGTCCATTGACAAGTAGTATATTAGGTTTCGATGAGACACACCATGTACAATATCTTACCATATGCATTGTTATTACCTTACTTCGGTATCTAATTTGCAGACAATATGAACACATTAGAGAAATAAAATAATATAACAAACTGAAACTTAACAAATATATAGCTAACCAAAAAAAAGAGTTGATGCCTACCCTATATCTGGGGGCAGGCATTGGAACCATGTTTAACCACGGGACCTTACTCTAGAGGGGGGTCAGGGTCGATGATATAAATTACAGTGATCCCATTTCGTATCTAACTGCAATGTAGGAACGTCATTTCATCCCTCCGTATAGTGTTTATAATAGATGAAATGAGGGACAAAATTAAATATAATACCCTACAAGGAGCCAGGGGTGAAGTTTGTGTAGAACCGTATTATAACATTATGTTAAACTAACTCTATATAAGTTTAAGTAAACATTCAAAACCCACCACACAAAACTTATTCATGCTGGGATAACCCAGACAGAGTCTATAATTAGTTACCCATCCTTTTTGGACAGTTCCTCAAAGTCTGTAATCCTGTGTGGGATTTAATCAAGTCCCGTCTTCAATAACTGCATTGTTCGCCCGTCTTTTTTCTGGTGGGGCGCCTTGTGAGGAAAGTTTCTTGCTTGCCCTCGAGGATGTTTGCTGCCATCTCTCTGTTTGTAGCCTTTTCTCTCTTCTTGGTGGTGTGTGTTGCTGATTATCATCTGATGAAAAGTCTGGTGGATCCAGGTCTAAGGCCTTGCAGAATTCTGGGACTTCTGAGACTTTCCTGCATATTAGTTTCCTTGTATCTCGCAACACATACAGATGAAAGGGGAATCCCCAACGGTATAAGATTTTCTTATCTCTCAACAGCTTAGTTAGAGGCGCCAGCTCTCTGCGTCTTTGTAAAGTCCTCGGGGACAGATCGGCGTAGAATTGCAGAACAGTCCCTCTGAAGCGTATAGGTTGATTCTTTCTAGATAATGTCAAGATTTCTTCTTTATTCATAAAGCATTTAAATTTTATAATGACATCTCTGGGCGGCGCTGTGTCTGGGGGTCTTGGCCTTAAAGCTCTGTGGGCTCTGTCCCAAGGCATATCAACCGGCTGTTGTGATCCTTTTAGGTGGGCAAACAAGGCTGCAAAATAAGTATAGAAATCTTTTGGTGGCACTGACTCGGGAATTCCCCTGATTCTAAGGTTCTTTCTCCGACCCCTGTTTTCAAGGTCTTCAAGTTTGTCACTAAGATCTTCAATAATGTCAGCTTGAGAGGTTACTTGATCCTGTATGCTTGCAATCTCCTCCTTAACCAGTTCTGACTGGTCTTCAATGGCTTCCACTCTAAAACCCAGAGTGTGTATGTCCTGCTTAATTTCCGCCATTTCCTCTCTCATGCAGGTCCTGACAATGTCTGCTATATCCTGCTTTGATGCCAGAGAAGACAGTAGAGACATAGGCACATTTGTAGATGTTTCTTGGTCTTGTGAAATTTCATCCTCCAGCAGTGAACTGGGGGATGATTGCTCTCTGAGGTGTTTTGTCGGTGAGGATCTTTTGTGTTCTGAGGCTGAGAAAAAGGAACTCACAGAGTGCTCCTTCCCCAGTGACTTTAGTTGTTTATGAGGCTTAATGCCCTTCCTTGCAGCCATAGTGAGACAGTTTTATGTGTGACAATGTGTCTTGGAAGTGTTTGTTGTTATATTCCGGGTACAAGGCAACACACAAATGATATCCAATTACTCTTTATATTAGAGTTCGCCCTCTGCGCTTTTTACATATATAATTATAAATAAGTCTCACCGGTTCTCAACTGTAAATCTGAGGGAGATGAGGCAGAGAGCTGGTATTTGTGCATTAGTCCCGCATTAAAGTTATAAGGCCCAGCGTGGCTCAGCGTGTCCTTGAGTGTTATAAGTGCGTGCACACAAACGGCTTCATCCTGGGATTTTTTCTGGCCTGGGGTTATGACGCACCTCTATCTGTAAGCTGGAGTCGCATCCGGGATGGAGGTGAGAGTAGCGGGTGAGTGACTGGTATTATAGGGCTTATCGCTCTCGTGTGTGTGCTGTTTTTACTGATAAGCCTAAATTAGGCAGTCTCCTCTCTCTCTCTTCTGTGTCCCGCACCGCCAAAGTCACGGTCCCTGTATGAAATAAAGTTACCGCTTCATTCCTGGCACTTTAAACAGTTGTTCCCTCCGGTTTCTTCCAGTTATCGGTCACAGTAACATACGTATTTATACTTTGAAAGTCCCTGACACACCGGAGCTCTGGGTTTAAGCAGCCATCTTAGCTGCGGCCAAGCTCCGCCCCCCTGATAAATCTTCATATTTATTTAAAATGGAATTTATTCGTTCTTTACTTAAAGAAGTACTAATTGCTTTAGAAATAGAGGATTCTGGTCCTCTTGATACTAATTCTAAACGTTTGGATAAGGTATTTAAAGCTCCTGTGGTTATTCCAGAAGTTTTTCCTGTTCCTAATGCTATTTCTGCAGTAATTTCCAAAGAATGGGATAAATTGGGTAATTCATTTACTCCTTCTAAACGTTTTAAGCGATTATATCCTGTGCCGTCTGACAGATTAGAATTTTGGGACAAAATCCCTAAAGTTGATGGGGCTATTTCTACCCTTGCTAAACGTACTACTATTCCTACGTCAGATGGTACTTCGTTTAAGGATCCTTTAGATAGGAAAATTGAATCCTTTCTAAGAAAAGCTTATCTGTGTTCAGGTAATCTTCTTAGACCTGCTATATCTTTGGCTGATGTTGCTGCAGCTTCAACTTTCTGGTTGGAAACTTTAGCGCAACAAGTAACACATCATGATTCTCATGATATTATTATTCTTCTACAGCATGCTAATAATTTTATCTGTGATGCCATTTTTGATATTATCAGAGTTGATGTCAGGGTTATGTCTCTAGCTATTTTAGCTAGAAGAGCTTTATGGCTTAAAACTTGGAATGCTGATATGGCTTCTAAATCAACTCTACTTTCCATTTCTTTCCAGGGTAACAAATTATTTGGTTCTCAGTTGGATTCCATTATTTCAACTGTTACTGGTGGGAAAGGAACTTTTTTACCACAGGATAAAAAATCTAAAGGTAAAAGCAGGGCTAATAATCGTTTTCGTTCCTTTCGTTTCAACAAAGAACAAAAGCCTGATCCTTCATCCTCAGGAGCAGTTTCAGTTTGGAAACCATCTCCAGTCTGGAAAAAATCCAAGCCAGCTAGAAAGGCAAAGCCTGCTTCTAAGTCCACATGAAGGTGCGGCCCTCATTCCAGCTCAGCTGGTAGGGGGCAGGTTACGTTTTTTCAAGGAAATTTGGATCAATTCTGTTCACAATCTTTGGATTCAGAGCATTGTTTCAGAAGGGTACAGAATTGGTTTCAAGATGAGACGACCTGCAAAGAGATTTTTTCTTTCCCGTGTCCCAGTAAATCCAGTAAAAGCTCAAGCATTTCTGAAATGTGTTTCAGATCTAGAGTTGACTGGAGTAATTATGCCAGTTCCAGTTCCGGAACAGGGGATGGGGTTTTATTCAAATCTCTTCATTGTACCAAAGAAGGAGAATTCCTTCAGACCAGTTCTGGATCTAAAAATATTGAATCGTTATGTAAGAATACCAACGTTCAAGATGGTAACTGTAAGGACTATCTTGCCTTTTGTTCAGCAAGGGAATTATATGTCCACAATAGATTTACAGGATGCATATCTGCATATTCCGATTCATCCAGATCATTATCAGTTCCTGAGATTCTCTTTTCTGGACAAGCATTACCAGTTTGTGGCTCTGCCGTTTGGCCTAGCTACAGCTCCAAGAATTTTTACAAAGGTTCTCGGTGCCCTTTTGTCTGTAATCAGAGAACAGGGTATTGTGGTATTTCCTTATTTGGACGATATCTTGGTACTTGCTCAGTCTTTACATTTAGCAGAATCTCATACGAATCGACTTGTGTTGTTTCTTCAAGATCATGGTTGGAGGATCAATTTACCAAAAAGTTCTTTGATTCCTCAGACAAGGGTAACCTTTCTGGGTTTCCAGATGGATTCAGTGTCCATGACTCTGTCTTTAACAGACAAGAGACGTCTAAAATTGATTGCAGCTTGTCGAAACCTTCAGTCACAATCATTCCCTTCGGTAGCCTTATGCATGGAAATTCTAGGTCTTATGACTGCTGCATCGGACGTGATCCCCTTTGCTCGTTTTCACATGCGACCTCTTCAGCTCTGTATGCTGAAGCAATGGTGCAAGGATTACACGAAGATATCTCAATTAATATCTTTAAAACCGATTGTTCGACACTCTCTAACATGGTGGACAGATCACCATCGTTTAATTCAGGGGGCTTCTTTTGTGCTTCCGACCTGGACGGTAATTTCAACAGATGCAAGTCTCACAGGTTGGGGAGCTGTGTGGGGATCTCTGACGGCACAAGGAGTTTGGGAATCTCAGGAGGTGAGATTACCGATCAATATTTTGGAACTCCGTGCAATTTTCAGAGCTCTTCAGTTTTGGCCTCTTCTGAAGAGAGAATCGTTCATTTGTTTTCAGACAGACAATGTCACAACTGTGGCATACATCAATCATCAAGGAGGGACTCACAGTCCTCTGGCTATGAAAGAAGTATCTCGAATTTTGGTTTGGGCGGAATCCAGCTCCTGTCTAATCTCTGCGGTTCATATCCCAGGTATAGACAATTGGGAAGCGGATTATCTCAGTCGCCAAACGTTGCATCCGGGCGAATGGTCTCTTCACCCAGAGGTATTTCTTCAGATTGTTCAAATGTGGGAACTTCCAGAAATAGATCTGATGGCGTCCCATCTAAACAAGAAACTTCCCAGGTATCTGTCCAGATCCCGGGATCCTCAGGCGGAGGCAGTGGATGCATTATCACTTCCTTGGAAGTATCATCCTGCCTATATCTTTCCGCCTCTAGTTCTTCTTCCAAGAGTAATCTCCAAGATTCTGAAGGAATGCTCGTTTGTTCTGCTGGTAGCTCCGGCATGGCCTCACAGGTTTTGGTATGCGGATCTTGTCCGGATGGCCTCTTGCCAACCGTGGACTCTTCCGTTAAGACCAGACCTTCTGTCACAAGGTCCTTTTTTCCATCAGGATCTGAAATCCTTAAATTTAAAGGTATGGAGATTGAACGCTTGATTCTTGGTCAAAGAGGTTTCTCTGACTCTGTGATTAATACTATGTTACAGGCTCGTAAATCTGTATCTCGAGAGATATATTATAGAGTCTGGAAGACTTATATTTCTTGGTGTCTTTCTCATCATTTTTCTTGGCATTCTTTTAGAATACCGAGAATTTTACAGTTTCTTCAGGATGGTTTAGATAAGGGTTTGTCCGCAAGTTCTTTGAAAGGACAAATCTCTGCTCTTTCTGTTCTTTTTCACAGAAAGATTGCTATTCTTCCTGATATTCATTGTTTTGTACAAGCTTTGGTTCGTATAAAACCTGTTATTAAGTCAATTTCTCCTCCTTGGAGTTTGAATTTGGTTCTGGGAGCTCTTCAAGCTCCTCCGTTTGAACCTATGCATTCATTGGACATTAAATTACTTTCTTGGAAAGTTTTGTTCCTTTTGGCCATCTCTTCTGCCAGAAGAGTTTCTGAATTATCTGCTCTTTCTTGTGAGTCTCCTTTTCTGATTTTTCATCAGGATAAGGCGGTGTTGCGAACTTCTTTTGAATTTTTACCTAAGGTTGTGAATTCCAACAACATTAGTAGAGAAATTGTGGTTCCTTCATTATGTCCTAATCCTAAGAATTCTAAGGAGAAATCGTTGCATTCTTTGGATGTTGTTAGAGCTTTGAAATATTATGTTGAAGCTACGAAATCTTTCCGTAAGGGGGCGGAGCCAGCTATCAACGGAGCTAGTCGCATGTCTCAGGAGCTCCTGCCATATGCTATAATTATAAAGTTTATATTATCTATACTAGTAACTTATAACTCTATCTTAGAGATCCATATTACAAGCTATCTTGTGGCTATTATTGGTAGCACTTTGCTACGCTAAACATCTTGTTTTCTCTCACCTCCTGCTCTCTACCTTCTGAGGAGACGCAGAGTATATGAAAACATGGCCGCACTCCTTTCACTCCAGCTAAAAGACTTACTGGACCAGCACAATGAAGCTCTATTGGAGGCAGTGGCTGCGGCTTTCAGACCTCTCATTGTTCATACTACTGCCCCGGCTGTTTTAACTACCTATACAGATACAATCGCGGCAGTTACATGTGGCCCGAGGCGGGCGCCATCTTTGACCCTAACTTCTGGACATTTCTTGTCGCATTACAGCAGGAGAGAGGTCGCCGGTGGAGAACTGGGTATGCAGAGTGCGAACTTCTCCGGCCCTACCGCTATCATAGCTACTAGACCTGAAGAACAGACAAGTGGAGCGGCAAGTCACCTACTTCTGATGACGGCCCCGGCTGAGTCCGGGGAGTGGCGGCAGGTTGGGGAGAAAGAGGAGATTGATGTGCTGAGTCCCACTGTGAGGCGGCCGATCGCTGTGGGAACAGCAGTCAAGACCTATAAGAAGAAGGAGGTCACTCAATCCGTGCAGAGTCTGGATGCCTTTGAGAAAAAGCCGGCATTTGTAAGGATGCAGGGGAAAGCAGCTATAACACGCTGCTCCACTTTGCCTGAAAACGGGGTCACTACTTTGAGCTTGCAAGAGATGTGCCCGTATGTCGGTATGGATAACTTCCATGAATGGGCCTCACTTTATTTTGCCCTCTTACATTTTTTATTATCACTACAAGATGACTTGCTTGGAGACACTAGGCACTGCAGACTCTTTTTGCCATTGGCACGAAAAAACTTAAAATTCGGCATTGGCTGAAATCTCTGTGAACACTTATTTTAGGGTAAGCTTGAGACAAACAAGGTATTGGCTAAGCTACCCATAATGAACGATCTCTAATTAGCTGATTATGTGCCAAGACATAAGGTTAGCTTGTTATACTCATGTTAAATGTTAGCAACACTTTCTTTTGCTTCAAATTTGTTTACCAGCAATGTGCTACTCTTGTTCCACGATGTTAACGCTTGTTTCTGTGTTTTTAGTGTTTAGGTGAATGGGACAGTTAACTTATTGTTTAGTATACTTCTGTGTCTCATAAGAGTGCATGATTATATTTAAGCCTATTATGATTTCTTAATGTATGTGCTTAGGATTTATTCTAACTCTAAAATATGATTTCTGTGCTTATAAGATAATGAGAGAGGTGCCTATATTGAAAATACCGTAGCTGCTCTACAATATTTACCACTCCAGATCAAGGGGTTTAGATCCCACTATTATACAGGTCTGCCTTCAGTTACTTCAACAGTGTATTGCACCATGCGGGAGCTTTCTTGTGCTCTTAACCTTTTCCTCATTAAAGTTGTTTCTTTAGAGTACCTTCATAAACTATACCTCCAGTTGTATGTTCTATCCGTAGTGCCCAAACCAATATCAGCAGATGCTTATCTGACTACAAAGTGCACCTGTTGCCGGGTATAGGGCCCGTGCCTGACTGACAGGTTGCACTGTTATTAGTATAGCTGCTTGGTGTTCTTTATGATTATTAATGCTATTATCTCATACTGCTAGCTCTGTATATTTTTGACGGGGGCTTTCCCGTTAACAGAAACAGCCTATCATAAATGTACTTCTATCACTACTTTTGGTATAGTGGAGGTGTGTTATGGAGACTGCAACTATAAGATGAAGCCCACTTATTACAATCATTGGGTTAGATATGACTACCAATGCTATTGTTTACTTAAACATTTGTAGAAAGAAATGCTCTTGTTAAGTTTTCATTATGACCTCCGTTTCCCCTCCTCCCCTCCCTTCTCCTTCCCCCCCCCCCCCCCCCCGGGGCTGATTGGACTGCATTTGAACACTTCTTAGCGGTTTCCTCCACAGTAAAATTCTAGTTGATGATACTTGTATTACTAAATATTAAATAGCACTAATTTCAGGTCCCCAAGTTTACAGCCAATCCACTAACTATAATATTTAGATCTAATATTGGAAATAAGTAGAAAGATTGCATTCACATATTGGATATATTAATTGGTGTTAATTCATTTAGTTACCCACAATATATTATATTTTGCCCCTCCCTCCCTTTCTCCTTTTTCCCATAAGATACACTCTGGCACAAGTGAGCGTGACCAGAGTGTTTTGCGCAGTTTATCTCGTAAAATACTGCAAATACCCCTATATCCGATTGTCTAATATTTTCTCTATGCATGTTCAAAGTTTGTGTACTGATGTATGGAATGTTTGGTTTGTTGATGGATATTAATACTTGCATATTTTTCAATAATTTGGTTTGTACATCTGATACATCAGCGCTTTTATGTCCTACTTTATGTTGTCTAAAAAATTTATATTTTATGGTGTCCTAAAATTGAAAAAGTGAGGTCAAGCTTCTTTTTCATTTGGTTAGATTCCTCTGTGATGAAACAGAAACAACTTTATGTGTTTAAAAACGTGCATATTGTGTTTTTCTTCTTTTTCATCTGTATTCATGCATACTGTATTTTGATGTCTCACAGTGGTGTTATTTTATGTCTTTTACCTCAATAAAAAAATCATTTAAAAAAAAAAAAAATCTTTCCGTAAGACTTCTAGTTTATTTGTTATCTTTTCCGGTTCTAGAAAAGGCCAGAAAGCTTCTGCCATTTCTTTGGCATCTTGGTTGAAATCTTTAATTCATCTTGCCTATGTTGAGTCAGGTATAACTCTGCCTCAAAGAATTACAGCTCATTCTACTAGGTCAGTTTCTACTTCCTGGGCGTTTAGGAATGAAGCTTCGGTTGACCAGATTTGCAAAGCAGCAACTTGGTCCTCTTTGCATACTTTTACTAAATTCTACCATTTTGATGTATTTTCTTCTTCTGAAGCAGTTTTTGGTAGAAAAGTACTTCAGGCAGCGGTTTCAGTTTGAATCTTCTGCTTATGTTTTTCGTTAAACTTTATTTTTGGGTGTGGATTATTTTCAGCAGGAATTGGCTGTCTTTATTTTATCCCTCCCTCTCTAGTGACTCTTGTGTGGAAAGATCCACATCTTGGGTAGTCATTATCCCATACGTCACTAGCTCATGGACTCTTGCTAATTACATGAAAGAAAACATAATTTATGTAAGAACTTACCTGATAAATTCATTTCTTTCATATTAGCAAGAGTCCATGAGGCCCGCCCTTTTTGTGTGGTGGTTATGATTTTTGTATAAAGCACAATTATTCCAATTCCTTATTTTATATGCTTTCGCACTTTTTTATCACCCCACTTCTTGGCTATTCGTTAAACTGAATTGTGGGTGTGGTGAGGGGTGTATTTATAGGCATTTTGAGGTTTGGGAAACTTTGCCCCTCCTGGTAGGAATGTATATCCCATACGTCACTAGCTCATGGACTCTTGCTAATATGAAAGAAATGAATTTATCAGGTAAGTTCTTACATAAATTATGTTTTTATGATAGTTCTGCTGAGTATTTTACTACATATTGGTTGTTGACAGTATCTTAATAAACTCTCTCTGCATTTTAATACTTAGTAGCATATTAACTGGTCGTTGCATAGTTTTTGGTAAATGCTGAGAAGTTGACTTTGTGAAAAGACCATGGTTTTCATTTAGCTGGTCACGTTTTGCAGACACATAAATGATGAAGCACTTCAAATATAGATTTTCCTTTTTGCATTGACTTAAATGCTGGGAAGAGCAATAGCTTTGAAGGTCTAGTAAAAATTGGATAAATAGAGAGAGCTACACACTGAGAGGATTTCAAGGTCAGCTTTGGGTTTTGTAACCGGATACTATAATGCAGTTGACTGTAGATCTGGCAGGTGTCCCAGCTGGAGACGTTAAAGAAAGAGGCTGATTACTGTTAAACGCATATGGAATACTCTAGTAAATATGGTACTCTGTAATACCATAGTAAATATGGTACTCTAGAATACTCTAGAAAATATGGTACTCATGTTTGTAAACATGTACTAAATCACATTAATCAAAAGATAATTAAAAGAATATTAAATGGACATTTTAGTGAAAAAAATACTAATTCGTTTGAGCATGTAATTTTATCGTTATCGACCCTGCAACTCTTTGGATCTTATGATGTAAGCATTGTCACATATGACTATATTACAAAAGTATCCACATCGCCATCGAGATTGCCAGTGAAATGTTATAAAGGGATGTTGCCAAGACTCGTTTTACTTCTAGTTCTCTGGCACTGGCAGGAATGTTAAAAGCAGTATCGCCAAATCTGTAATGAATAATGCATTTATATAAAAAAGTAAAAAATTACACAAAGCCAAACAGTTTTTAAAAATTAAAAGAAGAAATCCAACAGAACCTATAATTTTACCAGAATAGCTTCTGTTCCAGGGAGAGATGTCAGAAATATGGTCAAACATGCTGTTGCCCACAGCCTCCCATGTAGAATAACAATATTATTTAGCTAAATTCACAAATAAATATATATATTTTTTTTTTCTGAGTTCAGGTTTCTGACCAGGCCCCTTCCAGGGTGTGCAATGAAGGAAGCCACCCTGTTTTTATGGCAGACCATTAACACAAATTGCAATCCCTGACTGAAGTTATATGATAACATAGTTTTAGTTATATAGAAACAATACACATACCCTTGTATGCAATCCCATTGTGACATCATGCACATTATTTTGATACCAAATATGATGTCTACCTTTTTTTTAAGAGTATCACCTCTGATCGACCTCAGGTTTGTGTCTTAATAGGGACACTGTTTTCTAGCACTCTGTGTTGACATCTTTTTTTTCATAATATGAACTTGAGGCACTAAGTCTCTGGATGTATGTTCACTCAAGCAAAACTTACACGGATATTGTACACTAGATTTTTCTTTGCATAAATGTCTTGTAGATGGTGCATTTATATAGCCTATATTGTAAAAATTTATAGTTTTGCTTATTTTTAAATAGCATTGTGCTGATTTTCAGACTCCTAACCAAGCCCCAAAGTTTTAGGATTCTCCTGTTTATATAATGGGTCTTTTCATATGCAGGGGAGGGGGAGTGTCTGCTATTCCTGCTTATTCAGCCCATTTCAGTGGGTGTCCCAGCTGAACCTTATCAACAGTGTTAAATTGGGAGCTTCTAAGTAAGTTTTTAAAAGGTTTTATACTGGATTTTTAGATCATTATCTGTGCATATTCTTTTTTATAGTAGTGTCTATTAAATGCAGTTAAATGATTATTGGTGTATACTGTTCCATTAAAAACTGTTTACGACTATAAGGTCTGTTTTATAAGGATAAACACAGGTAAATACTCATCTTAAAAACAAAAAATGAACACACTGAGAAAAAGTTAACTCCTCCCAACCAATAATCATGAGATCATTCTAAAAAAGACGGCTTTGTTATTTTACAATAGTGGGTTTTTAAAAAAATTGCACTATTTAAAAGTTAATTTTAAATTATATATTTTTTTAACATTGTATTTGTATAGCTGCTACAATTTTACACTGTACTGTATGTGTTTAGTTTTAATGTCGCTGTCACACTGATTCTGTTTCTGATGTAATTACTGAACTGGAGAAAAGGTGCTCTGTTGTAGAACAGCCTCTTAGGTGATATAGCTGAGTGCAGAGTCCTCCAGAAAATTTTATTAATCCTGTTCCAGAGCAGTAATCATGTCTGGCACAACGACCTCTTTTCAGATTAAAGGGACATTGTATTGTAAAATGTTCTCTCATTTAATGTGTTCATTAACCTGCTGGAGCTAATTAGATTGTGTTTATGTATATATATGTGTGTGTATATATATATATATATATATATATATATATATATGTGTGTGTGTGTATATATGTGTGTATGTGTGTGTGTGTGTGTGTATGTATATGTATATATATATGTATATGTATATATATATATATATATATATATATATATACATACAAAAAAAGATATATATATATATATATATATATATATATATCTATCCCCTTTACCTTTTATTTTCTCCTGTAAAAATAGCTTCTCTTGCCTGTTGTAAGAGCAACCTATACTGAAAATATGAATACTGCAGTATTGGCTTAGAAAAGCCATGTAAACAAGAGGGTTCAGTAGAAATCAAGCTAAAATGGAGAGCCCAGCCCATTTAAAATGGTGTTTGTCTTAGTATATTGTCTTTCTCATGTCTGTGCACAAGACATCCCTAGGAACCAGTTGCACACTGGTTCTATTTGTGATCATAGCTACACCTATATTAGTACAAAACAATAAACTATTTTTTTTTTTAAAAGAACACATAAAAATCTTTGTTTTTGGAAAAAAATGCAATGTATATCAGAACCTAGAAAATGTTTTGACTGCAGATAGCATAACTGGGATTTAATGGCAACGCAGACATTGTTATTGTTTAGAAAGATAGATAACGCCTTTACTACCCATTCCCCAGCTTTGCACAACCAACATTGTTTTAGTAATATACTTTATAACATTTAAACTGCTAAATGTCTGCCTGTTTATAAGCCACTATAGACAGCCTCTTATCACATTTGCTTTTCACAACAGGAGACTCCTAGTTCATGTGGGCCATATAGATAACATTGTGCTCACGTCATGGGTTGTGGCAGACACTTCAATAATTGGCTAAAATGCAAGTCAATAGATAATAAATAAATAGCCATGTGATCAGGGGGCTGTCAGAAGAAGCTTAGATACAAGGTAATCACAGAGGTAAAAAAGATATTAATATAACCATGTTGGCCCCGCAAAACTAGGGAATGGGTAATAAAAGGGATTATCCCTTTTTTTATTTATTTAAACAATAACAGTTTTGGAGTAGACTGTCCCTTTTAATTCTGTAGACTAGAGGTGATAAAACTCTTGTCAAGCAGCACTTGTGTGATATATCACCCAGCAAGTTGTTTCACATGGAGATATAACTGAGCAAAGAATGATTATCTGTGATTATTGATCCTTTCACTTGTGAATGCATACACTGCATTATCCATGATAGATAGCTCCTTCCCTTAGTATTCTTATTATTACTATTAAGAGGAGGAGGGTTCTTGCCTAAAGAGTTTACAGTCTACGTTACATTGTTAAAGGGATGTGAAAGTGATGTTAGAATGAAAGTGCTGCATTTTAACCAGGGTGAATTTGATTTAAATCAGATTGATTTAAATTGTGATTTAAATAACAATTTGAATCACTAGTCAGTACGACTGATTTAAATCATGTTTTCATTTTGGAATAATTTAATTGGTTAATCATTCATATTTGATCAACTTTTCACCTGTACTTTATTTGAAGGAGAAAAACAATGATTACATTAATAACAACAATTGAAAATGTTTTATTTAACTAAAAAAAAAACATAGTATTATTTTTCATTTTTAATATATGCCCCTCCCTCCTCACACTTAGGTCCTTGTACAGATTGATTCCACTCCAAACAATCTTCTATTCAGTGAGCTTCTTGAAACTTAGTATGAGTTGATTCTGTGTATATAGATTTGCAGGGTAGCAATGGTATTAAAGGGACAGTAAAGTATCCTTCTTAATAAAAGGAGAGTCCATGGCATCATTCCTTACTGTTGGGAAATACTGAACCTAGCCACCAGGAGGAGGCAAAGACACCCCAGCCAAAGGCTTAAATACCTCTCCCACTTCCCCCATCCCTCAGCCATTCTTTGCCTTTCACAGGAGGATGGCAGAGAAGTGTCAGAAGATTCAGAGTAGTTCCTTGGAAGAGTATCTGCCCTTCGATATGGGACTGGAGTGTTAAGTAGTCTTGTCAGTCTCTCAGTGAGAGCATTGACGAAAGTTAGTCTGGAGATGCATGGATAGTCTTTCTAAGAACCCATCCAGAATTCCTGCTAACGGCTCCTAAGCAATCATTGTTGATGAGTTTCACTGCCTGCTTGTTTCCTCATTCAAGTCCATGTCAGGAGCGATGCTATCAGACTGTCACACTTGAGAGGCTGTGTTTCTGTTCCACAGCATGGATTCTGGTAAGATCGTTTAAATTTTTACATATGTGGAAAACGCTAGAAGACAGGATCACAGTGTGGCTCCTTTTATCTTAATAGAATCATGGGTTAATATCTCCTGAAGGGGATTATTGAACAGTGGGGATTAATCAAATGTGATGCTTTGATTTTATGCTGCTGTATGTGTGAGATTTATTGGGCTCATAGACTGTTCGTTATGTCTCTGGAACGCACAGGTTTTTACTTTCACTTTGAACGCTGCACAGCTTGTAGCTTGGCATGCTTTTTCTCATAGCAGGGGCGGACCTGCCTTGCGCACCATGCGACCGGGAGTGGTCTCGCTTTTATTTCCTCTTTCCTGACCGTACTGGCTGTCTGAGAAGACGCTTTTTCTCTGTATTGTCTGGGTCTAGGAGGTGGTGAGTGCCTCAGCCACTGGGAGTATAAAGGTGCTGTGTCCTACTGTCATTAGCTTAAGCTATGGAGGATTCTGAGATACTAGAGGGTACTCCCTCTATTCCAAATAGTAATACCTGTTAATATTGTGAGGAGGCCTTGGTATGCCCGCCCTCTCAACTATGTTCCATATGCCTTGAACACGTTATTAGGTCTAAGAGGGTTAACCCCTTTAGTTACCACTAAGCTGTCTACTTCTGAGGACTCGCCGTCCCATGAGGTGCATACCTATCAGTCATCTCCTTCTACACACGCAGCTTCCCATAGCACACCTGATCCTCCATCTGGAGGGAGGTTTTCGCCATCAGATTTTACTGCGCAGTTAAAAATGGTGGTGTCTGAGGCCCTCAGTGCTTTACTTTGCCCCGCTAAACGCAAGCGAAAGGTTAAACATAGCTCTCCTGCCCAGGGTTCATTGTGATTTATCTGTTCTGACTCGGTTATCCGAGGATATGTCACGCTCTGAGGCTTCAGAGGGTGAACTTTCTGGGTCGGAGTCTGCTGTCTCTAAGCCTCCTGCTGCGGAGGAACCGGCCTTTAGATTTTAGTTTAAACACTTACGTTTTCTTCTAAAAGAGGTCCTGTCTACATTAGAGGTTCCAGAGGCCAAGCTGCCTGATGAACCTTTAATTCCTAAATTAGACAGAGTGTACGAGGACAGGGTAGTGCCGTTAACTTTTCCTGTACCTGTAAAGATGGTGAACATTATTAAAAACAAATAGGACAGAGTTGTATCTTCCTTTTCCCCTTCGTCTTCCTTTAAGAAATTATTCCCGGTCCCGGACTCTCATTTGGAATTGTGGGGTTTGTGGATGGCACTATCTCCACACTTGCCAAGTGCATTACTATCCCACTTGAGTATAGCTCGTCGTCCAGAGATTCGATTGGATAAGAAGATGGAAACTTTTCTAAGAAAGATGTTCCAACATACGGGATACTTGTTTCAACCTGAAGCACCTGTTGCGTTGGTTGCTGGAGCAGCTACCTACTGGTGCGACTCCTTATCATAATTGATTGAGGTGAAGGGTCCCCTCAACGTTATCCAGGAAAGAATGAAAGCATTGAGAATTGCTAATTATTTTATCTGTGAGGCAAACATGCAGATTATTCGCCTAAATGCTAAGGTTTCTGGTTTTTCAGTTCAGGCCCGTCAGGCTCTCTGGCTGAAGTCCTGGTCTGCCAACATGACTTCTAAGTCCAGACTTCTCTTCCTCCCTTTTAAGGGAAAGAATTTATTTGGTCCAGGCCTGGACTCCATTATCTCCACGGTTACAGGGGGCAAGGGTGCCTTCCTACCGCAGGATAAAAAGAACAAGTCTAAGGGACAAAGTTCTACTTTTCGTTCCTTTCGTTCTGATAAATCCCAATGACAGCAGCCCTCCGCTAAGCCCAAGCAAACCAAGAGTACTTGAAAGCTGGCTCAGTCCTGGAATAAATCCAAGCAGAGCAAGAAGCCCACCGAGACTCAATCGGCATGAAGGGGCGGCCCCCGATCCGGTGCTGGATTGTGTTGGGGGCAGACTGTCACTTATTTCAGACGCTTGGTTCAGGGACGTGCAGGATCCTTGGGTCCTGGAGGTCATAGCTCAGGGATACAAGATAGGTTTCAAGTCTCATCCACCCAGGGGCAGATTTCTCCTCTCAAGCCTGTCTTCCAGACCAGAAAAGAGGGAAGCCTTTCTGGGGTGCATGCGGGATCTGTCCTCTTTAGGGGTTATTGTCCCGGTACCTTTAGAAGAAAGAGGTTTGGAATACTATTCAAACCTTTTCGTGGTCCTAAAGAAGGAGGGAACTTTTCGTCCGATCGTGGACCTAAAGTGCTTAAACAAATTTCTAAACGTCCCCTTGTTCAAGATGGAGACGATAAGGTCCATCCTTCCTTTAGTTCTGGAAGGACAGTTCATGACCACTATAGATCTGAAAGATGCTTACCTTCACGTTCCAATCCACAGGGATCACTTCCAGCTCCTAAGGTTTGCGTTCCTGGGCCAGCACAGGTCCAGTTCACTGCACTTCCATTTGGTCTAGCTACTGCTCCAAGAATATTTACGAAGTTTCTAGGGGCTCTTCTAGCCGTTACCAGAACCAGGGGTATAGCAGTAGCTCCCTACTTGGACGATATTCTGGTACAAGCACCATCTTTTCGTCTGGCGGAGGACCATTCGGAATCTCTTCTCTCTCTTCTTTGATCTCATGGATGGAAGATAAACATAGAAAAGAGTTCTTATTCCAAACACCAGGGTAGAATTCCTGGGTACTATAATAGACTCCATATCCATGAGGATATTTCTAACAGACCAGGGACCTTGCAAGCTTGCTTCGGCATGTCTTGCCCTCCGGACTTCCTTAAGGCTCTCTGTGGCTCAGTGTATGGAGGTGATTGGTCTCATGGTGTCCAGTATGGACACCATTCCCTTTGCCAGATTCCGTCTGAGACCGCTGCAACTATGCATGCTGAGACAGTGGAACGGCGATCATTCAGATCTGTCTAAACGGTTCTCTCTGGACAACCGTTCAAGAGAATTTCTCTCTTGGTGGCTCTGTCCAGCTCATCTGTCCTGAGGGACATCCTTCTTAAGACCATCCTGGGAGATTGGATGGGGAGCTGTTTGGGGTGCCAAGATGGCACAGGGCCTGTGGTCACAGGAGGAACGCTCACTCCCGATCAATATTCTGGAACTTCGAGCAATCTTCAATGCTCTGAAGGCTTGGCCCCTTCTGGGTTCGTCCCGGTTTATCAGATTCCAATCAGACAATATAACCTCGGTGGCTTACATCAACCATCAGGGGGGAACAAGAGGCTCCCTAGCAATGAGGGATGTCTCTTTGATTCTGGAGTGGGCGGAGGCCCACAGCTGTTCGCTGTCAGCGATCCACATTCCAGGTGTGGTCAACTGGGAAGCAGATTTTCTCAGCAGACAATCCTTTCATCCGGGGGAATGGTCTCTCCATCCCGAAGTGTTTGCGGAGATATGCAACAAGTGGGGGATGCCGGAGATAGATCTCATGGCGTCTCGTCTCAATACCAAGCTACCAAGATATGGGTTGAGGTCCAGGGATCCTCAGACGGAGCTAATGGATGCATTAACAGTGCCTTGGAGGTTGTCTAATTTACCTTTTTCCCGCCGTTACCACTTCTTCCTTGTGTAGTGGCCTGCATCAAGCAAGAGCAGGCATCAGTGATACTGATTGCTACATCGTGGCCGCAAAGGATGTGGTTCGCGGATCTGGCGAGGATGTCATCTTCTCCTGCGTGGAAGTTACCTTGTTGCAGGGATCTGCTGGAACAAGGTCCTTTTGTTCATCAAAATCTAGATTTTCTGAGGCTGACTGCGTGGGGATTGAACGCTTAGTCCTAGCCAAGAGAGGTTATTCTGAGAGAGTGATTGATACTCTCATTCACGCTCGTAAGCCGGTTACTCGTTGCATCTATCATAAGGTGTAAAGAACGTGGATTTTCCTGGCATAAGGTTAATGTTGCCAGGATCCTATTGTTTCTCCAGGATGGACTGGAGAAGGGCCTTTCTGCCAGTTCCCTGAGTGGACAGATTTCGGCCCTATCTGTTTTACTGCACAAGAGGCTCTCAGAGCTTCCTAATATACAGTCCTTTGTTAAGGCTCTGATTAGGATCAGACCTCTGTTTAGATCTAAGGCTCCTCCTTGGAGTCTAAATCTTGTTCTTAAGGTGTTGCAACGGGCTCCGTTTAGCCTATGCATGAGATTGACATTAAATTGTTGTCCTGGAAGGTTTTTTTTCTACTGGCTATTGCTTCTACACGCAGAGTATCTGAGATTGCCGCCTTGCAATGTGAGCCTCCTTATCTGGTGTTCCACTCTGATAAGGCTGTCCTATGTACTAAGTTAGGTTTTCTTCCTAAGGTCGTGTCAGACCGCAACATCAATCAAGAGATTGTGGATCCTTCCTTGTGTCCAAATCCTTCTTCTGCGAAGGAACGTTTGCTTCATAATCTGGACGTGGTTCGCACTTTGAAGTTCTACCTTCAGGCTACTAAGGATTTTAGACAAACTTCCTCTTTGTTGTATATTCAGGGAAGCGTAAGGGACGGAAGGTCTCTTCGACTTCCTTATCTTTTTGGTTAAGGAGTGTTATCTGCCTTGTTTATGAGACAGCGGGACATAAACTTCCTCAGAGGATTACGGCTCATTCTACTAGAGCAGTGGCTTCCTCTTGGGACTTTAAGAACGAGGCCTCTATGGATCATATTTGTAAGGCGGCTACCTGGTTCTCCTTACACAATTTTACAAGTTTGAAGCAGCTTTCGGGAGAAAGGTTTTGCAGGCTGTGGTGCCCTCAGATTAGGGTCTGCATCTCTTTTTGTCCCTCCTGTTATCATTCAGTGTCCTCTAGAGCTTGGGTATAAGTTTCCCAACAGTAAGGAATGATGCAGTGGACTCTCCTTATATTAAGAAAGAAAACATAAATTATGCTTACCATATAATTTCATTTTCTTCTGTATAAGGAGAGTCCACGGCCCCCGTCCATGTTCTCAAATGGGCGGCCCACTAAATTATATTTTTCTTCTGGCACCATTTATACCCTGATATTTCTCTTACTGTTCCTTGTTCCCTTGGCAGAATGACTGGGATATGAGGGAAGTGGGGGGAGTATTTAAGCCTTTGGCTGGGGTGTCTTTGTCTCCTCCTGGTGGCCAGGTTCAGTATTTCCCAACAGTAAGGAATTATGCCGTGGACTCTACTTATACAGAAGGAAATTAAATGATCTGGTAAGCATAATTTAAGTTTTTCATGATTCAGAAAGAACGTTTCACAATTTTCCAATTTACTTCTTATTTAATTTGCTTTGCTCTCTTGGTATCTATTGTTGAAAAGTCTGCATAGGTTAACTCAGAAGCAATGCACTACTGTGAGCTAGCTGCTTGTCACTGTCTTACCCAATGTATTCAGCTAGGCCGCAGTAGAGCATTGCTCTCCTTCAGCAAAGGATTCCAAGAGATTGAAGCTAATCAGATAATAGAAGTACATTTGAAAGTTATCTTTCATGATTATGTCAATTTAAGGTCTATTTATCAACTCTTTTATGGCATATTTGTATATGCTTCTGTCTGTCAAATATACTTACATAGCTTTTAATAAGATTGGGATAAACATCTCACAATAATATTGGCTTATATTTGAGCTGCTGAAAAAAATTGCCTGTTAAATATGCTTTTAAATTTAAATAAAAACTTCTGTCTGCTAAATATACTTACATAGTTCAAATAAGATTGGGATAAACATCTCACAATAATATTGACTTATATTTATGCTGCAAAAAATTGCCTGTTTAAATTTAAATAAAATAGGGATCTTAGTCACACAATATGATCATATTCTGCTAAGCCAGTTACCACTTACAAGGTGTCCCATATTAGACTGGTCCCAACACTAACCAGTTTCCACACTGCAGCAAGTCATGTCTACACAGTGTGAAGCTTTCTAGCTTATTAAGTATATCACAATTTATCTGGAACACACCTGGGCTGGGTGGCGTGCATTAATCAAGGGTTAATGCACGCCACCCAGCCCAGGTGTGTTCCAGATAAATTGTGATATACTTAATAAGCTAGAAAGCTTCACACTGTGTAGACATGACTTGCTGCAGTGTGGCAACTGTCCCATATTAGACTGGTCCTAACACTAACCACCTTGTAAGTGGTGACTGGCTTAGCAGAATATGATCATATTGTGTGACTAAGATCCCTATTTTATTTAAATTTAAACAGGCAATTTTTTGCAACATAAATATAAGTCAATATTATTGTGAGATGTTTATTCCAATCTTATTTGAACTATGTAAGAATATTTAGCAGACAGAAGTTTTTATTTAAATTTAAAAGCATATTTAACAGGCAATTTTTTGCAGCATAAATATAAGTCAATATTATTGTGAGATGTTAATCCCAATTTTATTTGAACTATGTAAGTATATTTAGCAGATAGAAGTATATTTGTTTTTGCAGCTCAAATATAAGCCAATATTATTGCGAGATGTTAATCCCAATCTTATTTGAATTATGTAAGTATATTTAGCAGATAGAAGTATATTTGTTTTTGCAGCTAAAATATAAGCCAATATTGTTGCGAGATGTTTATCCCAATCTTATTAGAAGCTATGTAAGTATATTTGACTGACAGAAGCATATACAAATATGCCATGAAAGAGTGGACTTAAGTGGTTGGATGTGCACCTATACTTTTTGTTGTCTTGTAATTGTTTTGGTCACTTCGGTAGCACTCCCACAATATGTGTGCTAAGATTAAACAGTCCTTTAGTGGTGTGCTTAACCAAAAAACCCCTTTGTTGTATCTATTTATCAACTCTCTATGTTAATTTTATAACATTTTGCTGTAAAGAAGGGGCATGTTATTTCTGCCGACACAAATTCACAGTTTTGAGAACTACAAAACCAATAATATGTGATATCTTCAAGACAGAAAAGTTGTGCAAAATAATCTGACTGAAACCTTTTGGATAGTATGACATTGTGATTGGATTAATGGTATTCATTTACCCCCCCCCCCCCCCCCCGAAAAATACTTTATTTCTGGATGATCAACCTTTAGGTTATAATGTATTTTAAATAGAAACTATGTTTAGATTTAAAAAATTCCTATTTAAATCTAAAAAAATCTGTTTAAATAATAAAAAAAAAATCACTGTGCCCATAATGGGGTATTGGAGTAGTTAGATGTAAATTTTGTCTAAATCAGAGCTCCTCACGGTTGATACATTACAAATAAAATAGGCTCATTTTATTAGGGCTTTGCATACCAACGTTTACATTGTAAAATCAGAGCATTGATTCACGGCCTCTTGAATGCACACACGGCTGGTGTCTATTGTAAATCTCTTGTAAAGCAGAAGAGCCAATCACAATACTATAACCACTGACGCCCCTCCATCCCTTCTAGTGGGCACCTCTGCATAGATCACATTTACCAGATTCTTCACGGTCACACTATGCAGATGCCGTGTTTAATGCCGTAGGTTGACCACAGCTCAATCCCATTGCCAAGTCTTGTAAATTATGAGACTGAATCATCGGTTTCATTAGTGTGAAGTACTATGAATTGTGCTGCACAGTAGCAGTAATTTACACTATTCTAGTCCTTAAAGGGACATTAAACACTTTGAGATGGTCATATAAAATGATAAATCATATTTATCAAATAAACTCTGGAATATACTTTCATTATTTATTTTGTCCCCTTTCCTGTAATTCCGTTCTGAAATTGTGAGCTTTTCAGTAACTGTTAGAAATGGAAGTGCAGAGCACTGTTATATTCCACACAGACATTGGCTGCACACTTTAGTCACCTATTTATAACTTTCCTTAAAGGAATAGTCTACAATATAATTTTTATTGTTTTAAAAGATAGATTATCCTTTTATTACCCATTCCCCAGTTTTGCACAACCAACACGGTTATATTAATATACTTTTTACCTCTGTGATTACCTTATATCTGAGAATCTTCTGACAGCCCCCCTGATCACATGACTTAATTTATTATCTATTGACTTGCAGTTAGTACTGTGTTGTGCTAAATCTTAAATAACTTCCGGGCATGAAAACATTGTTATCTATATGGCCCACAAGAACTATCAGTCTCCTGTTGTGAAAAGCATATACAAAAGCATGTGACTAAGAGGCTGTCAATAGAGCCTTTGAAACAGGCAGACATTTAGAGGTTAAATGTTTTAAAGTATATTAATCTAACAGTTTTTATGTAGACTGTCCCTTTAATGGGCCACAGCAGAGAATGTAGCCTAAGTTACATCATGGCAGCTCAAATTGTTTGTTGTTTTACACTTATATTGTCAATATTTAAACAGATGAGGAAACTTTAAATAATAGATCTACATATTATACATCTACATATTATTCTCAGACTATTCTTTTCTTTGAATTCATCATTTTATCTAACATTTATTTAGTGTTGAATGTCTCTTTAAGAAGCCCCCTCGCATTGCAGCGGTAAATTATAGAACTAGCTGTGTATTGAATACTGTAGTATGAACATTGTTTCTTTCACAGTCAGGTGCTTTATGAAGTATTCATTGGAGAGCTGTGCTGTAGAACCAGCATCCTGTGAGCAGAGGACACTGGGTAGCTGCAGGTGAATGCAGAAACTGTATTGTGTACTTAGTGTAGAGAAAACAACATAATGTGCTCAGTTTGGGTCTCTAGAAGGGTTGCCACCTCGGCCATGTTTTCCGGGACACTTATGAGTTACACATGCTGCAGGGTCTGCAGGAAGGAACATGTATTGTATTCATGTTCCTCCCTGCTTACCCTGCAGCATGTGTAACTCATAAGTGTCCAGGAAAACATGGCTGAGGTGGCAACCCTACTCTCAAGCGTAAAAGGCAGAACTCTGGGCAGTGGCATATGTAGGTTTTATGCTGCTCTAGGCATTCAGAAATGCTACCTCGTCATTTTATGTCCCACATGCTTTCCTTTCTGTTAGTAACCTCTCTGAAATGGTTAAACTCCCTTACCAGTAACTTACACAGTGCAGCTATTTAACCCAGTTTAGCCACACAAAGCAGTGATTTAGCCACTATATTGCAAGTCATTTTAAAGCTAAAACTGTGTTGGTGCTACAGTTGTCTGCAGCCTGGCACATACCATTGCCCAAAGATAATTAACTCCCATAAGTTATGACCATATTGGCTGTAGGCACACATTTTGGCAGGTAATCAGGGATTTTACCCCTTTAATTGTAGTACGGCAGACAGTGCAGGCATTTAACTAGTGTATTTTCAGTAACAAACATACATTACTGAAACACAGAATAAGGACTTGGCCTTCATATTGATAGTAACAAAATGCATGAATTTAACCCCTGTAAATCCATTAACTCACACAGTGCAGGGGATTAACCCCTGTAAGTCCAGTAACTCGCACAGTGCAGGAATGTAGCACCTGTAAGTCTAGTAACTCGCACAGTGTAGGGGTTTAACCCCTGTAAGTCTAGTAACTCACACAGTGCAGGGATTAACCCCTGTAAATCCAGTAACTCACACAGGACAGTGGTTTTAATCCCTGTAAATCCAGTAACTCGCACAGTGCAGGAGTTTAACCTCTATAAGTCTAGTAACTCACACAGTGCAGGGTTTAACCTCTATAAGTCTAGTAACTCACACAGTGCAGGGTTTAACCCCTGTACGTCCACCAGTAACTCACACATTACAGGAATGTAGCATCTGTATTTCAGTAACACACAATTTATAGGGGTTTAACCCAGTATAATTAGCATTACCCAGAGAGCAGTGATTTACCCTCCTTATAGCCAGTAACATATACAATACATAGGGAATTATTAGAGTGATGGGCACAATATTAACCCTTCAGTGTTTTGGCCACTGGTATTCCCTGAATTTGGGGGGGGGGGGCATAATAACAGATTTTGTCTGCTTGCAAGGTCCATTCAATCAGTACATATAATTTTCTATTGTTTAATCTGTTGCTGTAACCCCTAATTTCCTCTGCCCATCACATGGATGTCTGTACCTGGAGGAACTACACAACATTACACTTCACTGGCATGAAAACCCTTCTGCTAGATGCAGGGAAGAATTGTGCCAGGTTATCTGGGAATGCATCAAGGAATCCAGCTCCCTAGCCAGGGAGATATATTTACTCAAAGTTTTCTGTCCCTAATGTCTGTTGTCCTAGGCATGAAGCTTTTACATCTAGGTGTAAATATTCCCATGGCTGTGTTGGGTTAGAAGGTGCAATCTGTATCTAATACTTATTGGAAAAATGTGGGGATAGGATAAATCTGCATTGTAAGCTCACTGGGACAGCTTGGGGTCGGAAAGCAGAAGAATAGTGAGTGCATAATGTGCTTAATGAGGAGCTGCCTTCTGCTCAGTGGGAAGACAAAAGCTGCATCATGTGCTCTGTGGGGTGGGCTGAGGGGACAGACTGCATCCTGTGATCATTTGGGGGCTGTGGGAGGAAGGTAGAGATGAAGGCTTTAATAGCAGATAAGGATCAGAAGCCCATCTAGTCTGCATCTAGTCTCATTGAGAGCAGCTGTGGGCAGGCGGCAGAAGCAGTCATTTGGCACAGATATGAGACGCTGTAAAACGCTGTATACAGAGCTCAGCATCTAGCAGGCTCTCCCTGGAAAGCAGCACTGTCCACTAGCAGGAAGCAGAGTAGCTGCCAGGTCACATCAAGCAGAAGGCAGTGACAGATCCAGGGACCCAATAGGAGTATTCAGTGAGCAAAGATCTTAGGCATAGATGACAAATACTGTAGGAGATGGCCAGGAGTCAGAGAGGGGACCTATACATAGATGCTTAAATCTTTAGTTTTAGTGAGATCACAGAGCAATGCATTGTACTCAAAATATTTATGTCATGTATATGAAACAGCAGCATTTACATGTGTCCAAAAACAAATTTCCCAGGTGCAAAATATTAAAGGGACATAAAACCCAACATTTTTTCTTTTTCTTATTTTTCATGATTCAAATAGAGCATGTGATTTTAAACAATTTTTCCAATTTACTTGTTTTATCCAATTTGTTTAATTCTCTTGGTATCCATTTTTAAAGGAGCACCCACACACTACTGGGAGCTATCAGAAGACATCTGGTGAACCAATGAAAAGAGGCATTTTTGTGCATCCACCAATCAGCAGCTAGCTCCCAGTAATGCACTGCTGCTCTTGAGCCTACCTAAATATGCTTTTCAACTAAGAATACCAAGAAAATGAAGCAATTTAGATAATATAATTAAATTGAAAAGTTGTTTAAAATCACATGTTTTGTCTCAATCAAGAAAAAAAATTGGAGCTTCATGTCCCTTTAACTAAAATATATTTAATTTGAAAACGATAGTACAGTATTTGTTTGCACTTCCTACTAATCGTTATTGGCTAATACAGACATACTGGTAGAACAAGACGCCTCTGTAAGTGGCGTACAAGTTTATTGTAGACAGTGAGCACATGCGTGCACAACTGCCAGAGCAAGTTTTTTGTTGGCGTGGCCGTAAGTAGGGATACGTAATGCAGTAGTAAAATATTACAGAACACCAGTGTTCTATTAGATTCTGCTCCTTTGTCAGAATCTTCTCCCTCTGACTGTGCATGCTCTGTATGACGTAATCGCACTCCACATATGTTAAATAGGAATGTGTGGAATGCGATTATGTCAATCCGCAACGTGCACTCAGAGGGAGCAGATTCTGACAAGGAAGTTGTGACGGATCTTGCTGCCATTATGCATGCGCTGTTGAAATTTAATACTGTCCCACAAATTAAAAGTGCATATAATAAAAATATATATATATATATATATATATATATATATATATATATATATATATATATATACAGGGCTCAAAATTTCCACTCTTTACTAGCCATTGGCAAGTAGAAATTTAATGGTGGCAAGTGAAAGTCAGTCAGTGAATGATGAATCAACATTCACTCACGGTCTGTGGAGTGTTGTAAGTAGTAAAGTTAGAATATTTGAAAAATGTACACTCCTATTGCAGCATTGACAAACACAAATTTTGGGCTATGTGCTAAAAATATTATCTGAAGGGATATTATATATCCTAGTAAGGGCAAGGATATGTTATTCCACTAGGGCTGTAAAAACAACATCTGTGCTTAGACTTTTACTTCTGAGAGGTTAAGCGGGGGCAGAGAGAGATTGGAGAGGAAAAGGAAAAGTGGAAAAGAAGAAAGCTTTATTTTTATTATTATTATTATCAGTTATTTATAAAGCGCCAGCAGATTACGCAGCGCTATACAAAGAATAAAACATTACAGGGATGCATTACATACACAAACAAGTACAGTAATGGTACAGTACAGTTGTAGGTGCAATAAACGAGTTGTACAAAAGGAGAGGAATGCCCTGCCTTTGTGCACAATCAATGAGAGAGTGGAGAAAAAAAAATAACTTCCTATTTCTATCCAGCTGTTGTCCTACCCAGAACCACCAAGTTGATGTTGCTAACGGCTATGCACTTATTTTTGTTAATCTATTACTGTATGTTGCATTATTTACTTTGTTAAGGTATAACATAAAAAATATTAAAAATGACTGCAGATTAATGTGTTTCACAATGGCTAAAGATATGCAAAGCGGGGGTGGAGTAGTGGGTGTGGCGTTTGTAGGATCAGAAGTGGCGAGTAACATTTTGGCCTGGCTAATAGCATACAACCTGAAATTGTGAGCCCTGTGTGTGTGTGTGTGTATATATATATATATATATATATATATATATATATACAGTTGCAAGAAAAAGTATGTGAACCCTTTGGAATGATATGGATTTCTGCACAAATTGGTCATAAAATGTGATCTGATTATCATCTAAGTCAGTGGTTCTCAACCAAAGTTACCTCAAGGCCCGGTAAATTTTAGCTTGACATGTCCAGGGCCCGGTAGTTTTATATATATATATATACACACACACACACACACGGTAAAGCTCAATCACTTCTCACGGTGATGAAATATGTGACAATGTGCTTTCATTGAACTGTGGGACAGTATTAAATTTCAACAGCGCATGCGTAGCGGCAGCGAGATCCGACACAACTTCCTTGTCAGAATCTGCTCCCTCTGAGTGCATGTTGCTGATTGACATAATCGCATTCCACACATTCCTAATTAACATATGTGGAGTGCGATTACGTCATACAGAGCATGCACAGTCAGAGGGAGCAGATTCTGACAAAGGAGCGGAATCCGATAGAACACCGGCTCTTTTATTGGTCCCGCTTTACATTGTAAAGGATAGCGCGGCCACACTATGCTTTTGACAGCCATTAATGAAAGGAATTAGAATAGTTCAGGCCAAGATCCGATCACGCTTGTGATGTCGGTAAGCTTCAGCTCTAGGCCGGGCGGGACATCGCATGTGCGTGTCATGCGGTGCAAGCAAGCACAGCCTCTGATCACCCATCATGGGGAAGGAAGAGTGAGAAGCGGTAGAGAGAGAAAATCTGAGAGTTGTTTCAGAGTTGACACATAGTGTAGTTCAGCCCCCCTCACTGCTGCTGCTCACAGAACCCTCTGCAATGCTGGCCAGTCACTGATCAGAACCTTGCTGAGGACGTGGTAGTGTACATGGGTGTGGGGTGACACACTCCTGGGCATTGCTTATGGTTGGTGCAAGAGGAGAGAACGACTCTTCCGCTACTGCAGCATTCTAGACTTGGCTGGCCAGTGCCCACTTGGGGAAATTTTAGTTAAAAGTTACAGATGATGCTGCATTCTTCACATGAGAATCTCAGTTATTTGGTGCGTCCTCTGTATTTCTGCAGCATCCTGTATTAGGGAAGTTTCATTTCTTAACATAAGAACCTCCCTATATTCATTCTGCTCAGTGTTGGGTTAACTGATACAGTGCATATTTTATTGACATTTGTTCTGATTATTTTGCCCTGTAGTTTTTTTGTAATGCCACATGTACCATTTCAGAGATTGGCAACTTTAAAAAGGGTTGTTGAGTTAAAATATAACCGGCTTCTTTGAGGCTACACAGACTGGGCCTTAAATAAACTCTGTCTCTCTGTTCTTGTGCAAAAATTCATTTATTGAAATGTGCCGCAGCTATAATTTGTTATATTTGCACCCCAGTACAAAGTGACAGCCAACACACTTTAAAAATTCAAATCCAACAGGGTTGATAGACATAGGCACAATTGATTTAAAAGCCCCACAGAAATCATAAACCCTGTGTTCTATGTATGTGAAACAAACAAGGACACCCTGATTTTTAGCATTTGAAGCATGCACATGCGCAATTTTCTTACATTTGGCACAAGTCGATGTCAGTGAAAATTTTTACAAAAAAGTAGATCATGACTCACTTAAAGGGACAGTCAAGTCCAAAATAAACTTTCATGATTCAGATAGGGCATGTAGTTTTATACAACTTTCCAAATTACTTTTATCACTAATTTTGCTTTGTTCTCTTGGTATTCTTAGTTAAAAGCAGTCTGCAGAGGCTTAGATACAAGGTATTCACAGAGGTAAAATGTGTAATAATATAACTGTGTTGGTTGTGCAAAACTAGGGAATGAGTAATAAAGGGATTATCTATCTTTTAAAACAATAAAAATACTGGTATAGACTGTCCCTTTAAGTCTGGGCACCCCTGCCCTAGAGTTTATCTTATCTCCTCTGCTATGACCAGTTAAAAGTACAGTAAACACCTTGTAATTACAAGACATTTTTATGTTGCTATAGAAAACATACCAGCTAAATCTAAACATTTTTAAAACAAATTAACATATTCAGTATTCATCACAGAAAATTTGGGTGGTCAAAAAAATCAGCTGGTGGTGTGCCCAATAAATAAGTCCTGGTGAGAGCACAGATCTTGTTTGCTGCAATTGTTATTTTATTAGCCAGACTCCACCCTGCACTTGCCTCATTTGGAGGAGCAAATCTGGGCTTGAGCCCACAGCTGACAAGGCAATATTAGTATACATTGAATTGTTTTGCAGTTATTATCAGTTAAAGCCGATTAGTGCAATATATGTATCAGTGATAGCCTTGAGAAGTCTGCAATGTACTTTTTTTTAGTTTATTAGAATGGGAAACCCTACAATTTTCTGAGCTAAATTACATGAAAAGGGGGAAAATAGATAATGAAAGGAGGATGGATATAAATGGGCTTCTGCACTGTGTAGAATGTTGCAGGGACATAGTCCTTGAAGCTGCAGCATGTACTATGCCCTCTCTGAAATATATATATATAAAGGTGGAAAAAAGTTCTGAAATGATTTATCTTTGTCTCATTTTTTTACATCACAGAAACCTGACATTTTAACAGGGGTGTGTAGACTTTTTATATCCACTGTGTATATATATATATATATATATATATATATATATATATATATATATATATATATATATATATATGTACAGTATCTCACAAAAGTGAGTACACCTCTCACATTTTTGTAAATATTTTATAATATCTTTTCATGTAACAACACTGAAGAAATGACACTTTGCTACAATGTAAAGTAGTGAGTGTACAGCCAGTGTAACAGTGTAAATTTGCTGTCCCCTCAAAATAACTCAACACACAGCCATTAATGAGGATGCCCCACAGATGCTCAATAGGGTTTAGGTCTGGAGACATGCTTGGCCAGTCCATCACCTTTACCCTCAGCTTCTTTAGCAAGGCAGTGGTCGTCTTGGAGGTGTGTTTGGGGTCGTTATCATGTTGAAATACTGCCCTGCGGCCCAGTCTCTGAAGGGAGGGGGATCATGCTCTGCTTCAGTATGTCACACTACATGTTGGCATTCATGGTTCCCTCAATGAACTGTAGCTCCCCAGTGCCGGCAGCACTCGTGCAGGCCCAGACCATGACACTCCCACCACCACGCTTGACTGTAGGCAAGACACACTTGTCTTTTGTACTCCTAACCTGGTTGCCGCCACACACGCTTGACACCATCTGAACCAAATAAGTTTATCTTGGTCTCATCGGACCACAGGACATGGTTCCAGTAATCCATGTCCTTAGTCTGCTTGTCTTCAGCAAACTGTTTGCAGGCTTTATTGTGCATCATCTTTGGAAGAGGCTTCCTTCTGGGACGACAGCCATGCAGACCAATTTGATGCAGTGTGCGGTGTATGGTCTGAGCACTGACAGGCTGACGCCCCCACCCCTTCAACCTCTGCAGCAATGCTGGCAGCACTTATACGTCTATTTCCCAAAGACAACCTCTGGATATGACTCTGAGCACGTGCACTCAACTTCTTTGGTTGACAATGGCGAGGCCTGTTCTGAGTGGAACCTGTCCTGTGAAACCACTCCATGGTCTTGCCCACCGTATTGCAGCTCAGTTTCAGGGTCTTGGCAATCTTCTTATAGCCTAGGCCATCTTTATGTAAAGCAATAATTCTTTTTTTGAGATCCTCAGAGAGTTCTTTGCCATGAGGTGCCATGTTGAACTTCCAGTGACCAGTAGAGAGAGTGTGAGAGCGATAACACCAAATTTAACGCACCTGCTCCCCATTCACACCTGAGACCTTGTAACAACTAACTAGTCACATGACACAGGGGAGGGAAAATGGTTAATTGGGCCCAATTTGGACATTTCCACTTAGGGTTGTACTCACTTTTGTTGCCAACGGTGGTTTAGACATTAATGGCCAGGCCCGGACTGGCTGTCGGGCGTTCCGGTCATTTGCCCGGTAGGCCGCAAGGTAGTTTATCCCCGTCCACTGCGACCTCACGGCATATAAAAAAATTTTTTTGAGAACTTTTTTTTTTTGGTAAAATATTTAATAAATCAATCTCATAAATGTTATATTATAATTTATATATATGACTTTATTTGTACTACTGCAGTGCAGCACAAATCATCAACTTTAGTCTCTCTCTCTGGCTGAGAATCAGGAAGGATTCAGGGCCGCCGCACCACCATCTACAAACATTCCTTCCCATTCAGATTGGCCGCACTGTCCGCACATGCGCACTGCTTCCGGCCCCGACTGAGTGACATCAATGTGATAGACAGTTCACACACCCTGCACGCGGCTACACTACACTCATGCCGCGTGCCGGGTCCACGTGACACAAAGAGGCTGCGAGGCGATATAGACAGACAGACTAGTGCTGACCGCTGCGGCTGCCTGTGTGTCACGTGTCTGTATCAGGTTGGAGCAGGCGAGGCAGCAGGGCAGGTAGGTGATTGTGAGGTCTGGTCTCAGAGAGGACCTTTTACATAAAGTAATATACTTACTAAGTATAATATATACACTACAGTATGAATTTAAAGCCTAAGTGATCTAAATATCTGTGTATAATGTACTGGGGATATGGTGTGTGTGTGTGTGTGTGTGAGTGTGTCAGAGGGCACTACTACATATTATTATATATCTCTGTCTAATGCACTGGGGATATGGTATGTGTGTGTGTGAGTGTGTCAGAGGGCACTATAACATATATCTGTGTATAATGCACTGGGGATATGGTGTGTGTGTGTGTGTGTGTGTGTCAGAGGGCACTACTACATATTTTTTTATATTTCTGTTTATAATGCACTGGGGATATGGTATGTGTGTGTGTGAGTGTCAGAGGGCACTACTACATATTATTATATATCTGTGTATAATGCACTGGTGCTGGAGATATGGTGTGTGTGTGTGTGAGTGTGTCAGAGGGCACTACTACATATTATATATCTGTCTAATGCACTGGGGATATTGTATGAATGTGTGTGAATGTGTCAGAGGGCACTACTACATATTATTATATATCTGTGTATAATGCACTGGGGATATGGTATGTGTGTGAGTGTGTCAAAGGGCACTACTACATATTATTATATATCTGTGTATAATGCACTGGGGATATTGTGTGTGTGAGCGTGAGTGTGTCAGAGGGCACTACTACATATTATTATATATCTCTGTCTAATGCACTGGGGATATGGTATGAATGTGTGTGAATGTGTCAGAGGTCACTGCTACATATTATTATATATCTGTGTATAATGCACTGGTGCTGGGGATATGGTGTGTGTGTGTGTGAGTGTGTCAGAGGGCACTACTACATATTATTATATATCTGTGTATAATGCACTGGGGATATGGTATGTGTGTGAGTGTGTCAGAGGGCACTACTACATATTATTATATATCTGTGTATAATGCACTGGGGATATGGTGTGTGTGAGTGTCTCAGAGGGCACTACTACATATTATTATATATCTGTATAATGCACTGGGGGTATGGTGTGTGTGTGTGTCAGAGGGCACTACTACATATTATATATCTGTGTCTAATGCACTGGGGATATGGTATGTGTGTGTGTGAGTGTGTCAGAGGGCACTACTACATATTATTATATATCTGTGTCTAATGCACTGGGGATATGGTATGTGTGTGTGTGAGTGTGTCAGAGGGCACTACTACATATTATTATATATCTGTGTATAATGCACTGGGGATATGGTATGTGTGTGTGTGAATGTGTCAGAGGGCACTACTACATATTATTATATATGTGTATAATGCACTGGGGATATGGTGTGTGTGAGCGTGAGTGTGTCAGAGGGCACTATAACATATTATATATCTGTGTATAATGCACTGGGGATATGGTGTGTGTGTGTCAGAGGGCACTGCTACATATTATATATCTGAGTATAATGCACTGGGGATATGGTGTGTGTGTGTCAGAGGGCACTACTACAAATTATTATATATCTGTGTATAATGTATTGGGGATATGGTGTGTGTGAGTGTGTCAGAGGACACTACTGCATATTATTATATATCTGTATAATGCACTGGGGATATGGTGTGTGTGAGAGAGTGTGTTAGAGGGCCCTACTACATATTATTATATATCTGTATAATGCACTGGGGATATGGTGTGCGTGAGTGTGTCAGAGGGCACTACTACATATTATATATCTGTGTATAATGCACTGGGGATATGGTATGGTGTGTGTGAGTGTGTCAGAGGGCACTACGACAAATTATTATATATCTGTGTATAATGTACTGAGATATGGTGTGTGTGTGTGTCAGAGGGCACTATTACATATTATATATCTGAGTATAATGCACTGGGGATATGGTGTGTGTGTGTCAGAGGGCACTACTACAAATTATTATATATCTGTGTATAATGTATTGGGGATATGGTGTGTGTGAGTGTGTCAGAGGACACTACTGCATATTATTATATATCTGTATAATGCACTGGGGATATGGTGTGTGTGAGAGAGTGTGTTAGAGGGCCCTACTACATATTATTATATATCTGTATAATGCACTGGGGATATGGTGTGCGTGAGTGTGTCAGAGGGCACTACTACATATTATATATCTGTGTATAATGCACTGGGGATATGGTATGGTGTGTGTGAGTGTGTCAGAGGGCACTACGACAAATTATTATATATCTGTGTATAATGTACTGAGATATGGTGTGTGTGTGTCAGAGGGCACTATTACATATTATTATATATCTGTGTATAATGTACTGAGATATGGTGTGTGTGTGTCAGAGGGAACTACTACATAATATTATATATCTGTGTATAATGTACTGAGGTATGTATGTGTTGTGTTCATGCATATGAGTTTGTGTGTATGCGTGGTTTGCGTGCATATGAGTATGTGTGGTGTGCATCCATATGAGTGTGTATGTATGTGTGCTGTGCGTGCTTATGAGCATGGGTATGAGTGGTGTGCATGTATAGTGTCCATGCATATACTTGTGTATATGTGTGGTGTACGGTATTCATGCATGTTGTGTGCGTGCATATGAGTGTATGTGTGGTGTGCGAGCATATGAGTGTGTGTTGTGTGCATGCTTATGAGTGTATGTATGTGTGGTGTACATGCAGTTAAATAAAACATTGGGGAGGAGTGGGCTGCTTTGCCTTAAAATGCCCGGGCCTATTTTTGGTCCCAGTCCGGCCCTGTTAATGGCTGTGTGTTGAGTTATTTTGAGGGGACAGCAAATTTACACTGTTTTATATAGGCTGTACACTCACTACTTTACATTGTAGCAAAGTGTCATTTATTCAGTGTTGTCGCATGGAAAGATATAATAAAATATTTACAAAAATGTGAGGGGTGTACTACTGTGTGTATGTGTGTGTGTGTATATATATATATATATATATATATATATATATATATATATATATATATATATATATATATAATCTATATCTATCACAGAATAATTGCAGACCAGGTCTTTGGCCACTTCTTGAATAGGGCTTATCCCATTAATTTTCCTAAAATTGACAATATATAAGCTCATTATATCCACCTTACATATCTCCTACTCATGTCCATTGTCAAATATGTGCTTCCTGGTAATGCTTGATGGCTGACATGCTTTTTAGTCAGTAGATGCAAATAATCTCTATAACAATCAGTCAGTGATCATTAATAGCAAATACCTGCCATTAGTAGGAAGCACATAACTGATGTATTATTTTAAATTAAAGGGATACCAAGAGAACAAAGTAAATTTAAATTGAATTTAAAAGTTTTTATTAAAAGGACATGATCTATCTGAATCATGCTAGTTTAATTTGGACTTTTCGATCCCTTTAAAATGTAAACAAATTTTACTTGAAATTTCTTCCCCTGATGCTTCTTATTCAGATGGATGACAGAAAATAAAACCTCTAAATACAGTGTTCATGCAGCCTATTATTCTTGTTACCAAACACGCAAAACCAAGACAGATTACTATGAATTCACCATCACACTTCTTGAAAAAACAGGTTTAAAACAGATTTAAAAAACTAATTGATCAAAAACATAAATGGCTGTAGACTAAATTATATAGCAGGCCTTCATCTAATGTGGAAAAAAGGGAAATCTGTGTAATGTTTCTTTTGGTCTGTCTGGTCTATATTCACTCATATTCATTGTGTATCATGTGGTAAATTCCCAGAAGCAGTAGTCTGCCCCAGCAAAGTTCACATTTACCTCAGAAATAAGCCACAATTACTATCTCTAAACTTAAATATTTGAACTCCTCATGTTATGTCACCAATGACAGTGAGGTAAATGCCTATCTGCTCTCATGTGAGATAAAAGCAATAAATAATTAATGCTGGGGAAATTCAGGGTTTTATGTGCAGAATTTATTCAAATGCATTATTATCCCAGCGGGGGCTGGCAGATTCAGACAAAATCTAAAGAGACCCGATACTAAAAATTTCTCTGTACCATCTAAAATAGAATGTTCAAAAAATATATTAGATTGCTTTTTTCTCTTGTAAGGTGTATCCAGTCCACGGATCATCCAATACTTGTGGGATATTCTCCTTCCCAACAGGAAGCTGCAAGAGGATCACCCACAGCTGAGCTGTCTATATAGCTCCTCCCCTAACTGCCACCTCCCAGTCATTCTCTTGCAGCTCTCGACAAGGGAAGTAGCTAGAGATATGTGGTGACTTAGTATAGTTTATCTTCAATCAAAAGTTTGTTATTTTTAAATGGTACCGGCGTTGTACTGTTTTTACCTCAGGCAGAAATTAGAAGAAGAGTTTTGCCTGAGGTTTTTGATGATCTTAGCAGGTTGTAACTAAGATGCACTGCTGTTCTCACACATAACTGAAGAGTATGGGAACACTTCAGCATCTAGAGAGATGATAAGAAGTCTAGAAAATGCTGACAGTGCCTGATATATTTAAGGTAAGCCTGATTGCAGTGATTTAATAAACAATTGGCATAATGCTTGCAGTAAAGGGTAATATTCATGTTACTTGCTCTTATGGCTTAGTATGTTAAACGTTTACAAGATTTATAAAGAACGTTTTTTACTAAGGGTGATAAATATTTATTTGGGGGCCTAGTTTTCCACATGGCTGTTATTTTACTCTTAGGAGTAGTTTTTAAGGCCCTCTGACTTTGAGTACATGGTGGGAGGGGCCTATTTTCGCGCTCTAATTGCCCAGTTGTTTTTACATTCTGAGACATCCAGCTTCCCTGAAGGAGTCCCCTGATATATGGACCTCTGTAAAGGGTTTTTGTGACTACAAAAGTCGTTTTATGGGAAGGTAGGAGCCACAGTAGAGCTGTGGCAGTTTGCTTGTGACTGTTATAACGGTTTTACTGTTTTTTTGCTTAGTTTTTGAGCCTGAGGGGTTAATCATCCATTTGCAAGTGGGTGCAATGCTATTTTAGTCTAGTATATACACTGTAAAAATTTCATAGAGTTAACTGCTTTTTTCACTGTTTTGCAGTTTTTGTGTTTGTTTTTTTCCCTTAAAGGCACAGTACCGTTTTTTATATTCTGCTTATTCACATTAATTAAAGTGTTTTCAAAGCTTGTTGGTCTCATTACTAGTCTGTTAAACATATCTGACATAAAGGAAACTCCTTGTTCATTATGTTTAGAAGCCATTGTGGAACCCCCTCTTAGAATGTGTACCAAATGCACTGATCTTACTATAAGTTATAAAGACCATATTCTGGCTTTAAAAGATTTATCACCAGAGGAAATTGACAAGGGGGAAGTTATGCCAACTAACTCTCCCCACGTGTCAGAACCTATAACTCCCGCTCAAGGGACGCCAAGTACATCTAGCGCGCCCACAGCGTTTACCTTACAAGACATGGCGGCAGTTATGCATCATACCATTACAGCGGTATTGTCCTAACTGCCAGGGTTACAAGGAAAGCGAGACAGCTCTGGGGCTAAGAAAAATACAGAGCTCTCTGACGCTTTAGTAGCTATGTCTGATATACCCTCACAATGTGCAGAAGCTGATGCAGGAGAGCTTCTATCTGTGGGTGATTTTTCTGACTCAGGGAAGACACTTCAACCTGATTCTGATATGTCTACATTTAAATTTAAGCTTGAACACCTCCGCGTGTTGCTCAGGGAGGTTTTAGCAACTCTGGATGACTGTGACGCCATTATAGTCCCAGAGAAATTGTGTAGATTGGATAAATACTATGCAGTGCCTGTTTACACTGATGTTTTTCCAATACCTAAGAGGTTTTCAGAAATTATTACTAAGGAATGGGATAGACCAGGTGTACCGTTCTCTCCCCCTCCTGTTTTTAAAAAGATGTTTCCCATAGATGCCGCTACACGGGACTTGTGGCAAACGGTCCCTAAGGTGGAGGGAGCAGTCTCTACCCTAGCTAAACGTACAACTATCCCCGTCGAGGACAGTTGTGCTTTTCTAGATCCAATGGATAAAAAATTAGAGGGTTACCTTAAGAAAATGTTTATTCAACAAGGTTTTATTCTCCAGCCCCTTGCATGCATTGCCCCTGTCACTGCTGCTGCGGCCTTCTGGTTTGAGTCTCTAGAAGAGGCTCTACAGGTAGAAACCCCATTGGATGATATCCTTGACAAGCTTAAATCTCTTAAGCTAGCCAATTCATTTGTTTCTGACGCCGTTGTTCATTTAACCAAACTAATGGCTAAGAACTCAGGTTTTACTATTCAGGCGCGTAGGGCGTTATGGCTTAAATCCTGGTCAGCTGACGTTACTTCAAAGTCTAAGCTTCTCAACATTCCCTTCAAGGGGCAGACCCTATTCGGGCCTGGACTGAAGGAGATCATTTCTGATATTACTGAAGGAAAAGGTCACGCCCTTCCTCAGGATAGGTTGAACAAATTAAGGACCAAACAGACTAATTTTCGTGCCTTTCGAAACTTCAAGAGTGGCACAGCTTCAACTTCCTCTAATACAAAACAAGAGGGAAATTTTGCCCAGTCCAAGCCAGTCTGGAGACCTAACCAGGCTTGGAACAAAGGAAAGCAGGCCAAAAAACCTGCTGCTGCCTCTAAGACAGCATGAAAGATCAGCCCCCGATCCGGTAACGGCTTGGGCTTGGGCAAGAGATGTCCAGGATCCCTGGGCGTTGGAAATTGTGTCCCAGGGATATCTTCTGGACTTCAAAGCTTCTTCCCCTAAAGGAAGATTTCATCTCTCACAATTATCTGCAAACCAGATAAAGAGAGAGGCATTCTTACATTGTGTTCAAGACCTCCTAGTTATGGCAGTGATCCACCCAGTTCCAAAGGAGGAACAGGGGCAAGGCTTCTATTCAAATCTGTTTGTAGTTCCCAAGAAAGAGGGAACCTTCAGACCAATCTTAGATTTCAAGATCCTAAACAAATTTCTCAGGGTCCCATCCTTCAAGATGGAGACTATTCGAACAATCCTACCTATGATCCAGGAAGGTCAATATATGACTACCGTGGACTTAAAGGATGCTTATCTTCATATTCCGATACACAGAGATCATCATCGGTTTCTCAGGTTCGCCTTCCTAGACAGGCATCACCAATTTGTGGCTCTTCCCTTTGGGTTAGCTACGGCACCAAGAATCTTTACGAAGGTTCTGGGGTCACTCCTGGCGGTCCTTAGGCCGCGGGGTATAGCAGTAGCCCCTTACCTAGATGACATTCTGATACAGGCGTCGAACTTTCAAATCTCCAGGTCCCATACGGACATTGTTCTGGCATTCCTGAGGTCTCATGGGTGGTAAGTGAACGAAGAAAAGAGTTCTCTATCCCCTCTCACAAGAGTTTCCTTCCTAGGAACTCTAATAGATTCTGTAGAAATGAAGATTTACCTGACAGAGGCCAGGTTGTCAAAACTTCTAAATTCCTGCCGTGTTCTTTATTCTACTTCTCGCCCTTCGGTGGCTCAGTGTATGGAAGTAATCGGCTTAATGGTAGCGGCAATGGACATAGTGCCGTTTGCCCGCCTACATCTCAGACCGCTGCAACTCTGCATGCTCAGTCAGTGGAATTGCTCTTCAGGCTTGGCCTCAGCTTGCTGCGGTCAGGTTCATCAGATTTCAGTCGGACAATATCACGACTGTAGCCTACATCAACCATCAAGGGGGAACAAGGAGTTCCCTAGCAATTTTGGAGGTTTCAAAAATAATTCTATGGGCAGAGGTTCACTCTTGCCCTCTATCAGCTATCCATATCCCAGGAGTAGAGAACTGGGAGGCGGATTTTCTAAGTCGACAGACTTTTCATCCGGGGGAGTGGGAACTCCATCCGGCGGTGTTTGCGCAGTTGATTCAACTTTGGGGCAAACCAGAACTGGATCTCATGGCGTCTCATCAGAACGCCAAGCTTCCTTGTTACGGATCCAGGTGCAGGGATCCCAAGGCAGCACTGATAGATGCTCTAGCAGCGCCTTGGTCCTTCAACCTGGCTTATGTGTTTCCACCGTTTCCTCTGCTCCCTCGTCTGATTGCCAAGATCAAGCAGGAGAGAGCTTCTGTGATTTTGATAGCACCTGCGTGGCCACGCAGGACTTGGTATGCAGATCTGGTGGACATGTCATCCCTTCCACCATGGACTCTGCCGCTGAGACAGGACCTTCTTCTTCAGGGTCCTTTCAGCCATCCAAATCTAATTTCTCTGCGTCTGACTGCTTGGAGATTGAACGCTTGATTTTATCAAAGCGTGGTTTCTCCGAGTCGGTCATTGATACCTTAATACAGGTTCGAAAGCCTGTCACTAGGAAAATCTATCATAAGATATGGTGTTAGTATCTTCATTGGTGTGAATCCAAGGGTTACTCATGGAGTAAAGTCAGATTCCTAGGATATTATCTTTTCTCCAAGAAGGATTGGAGAAGGGATTGTCAGCTAGTTCCTTAAAGGGACAGATTTCTGCTCTGTCTATTCTTTTGCACAAGCGTCTGGCGGATGTTCCAGACATTCAGGCGTTTTGTCAGGCTTTAGTTAGAATCAAGCCTGTGTTTAAACCCGTTGCTCCGCCATGGAGTTTAAATTTAGTTCTTAAGGTTCTTCAAGGGGTTCCGTTTGAACCTCTGCATTGCATAGATTTCAAGCTTTTATCTTGGAAAGTTCTGTTTTTGGTAGCTATCTCTTCGGCTCAAAGAGTTTCAGAGTTATCTGCCTTACAGTGTGATCAGGAGCGTAAGCAAGTGGAAGGGTCAAGGAGCGGAACCTGGTTTCCCTGCGAGTCTCCGACAAACACCCGTACACGCTACCTAGAGAAGGATCCTGACACGGAACTGAAGTATGGGAACAGGTATGTAGCGAGGGCCCGCCGTGGCAATATATCTCTGTATGGTGCACAGCGCTTGATAACTGCATTTATCCGGGAAGGGCCGCCGAGCCCAAATTTTGGGATTTGTTTGTTACAGCCAGCACATGAGCTTGTGTCCGCTACATACCGACCTACCTATGAACTTTGTGTAAACAGTGTATCTGCTGTTTGATAAACAGGACTGATTACCATACTATTAATTAGTTGCTCTAAGACCGCCATCCTAACTGTACCTTAAGGCTAAGAAGCTTCACTAACACAACGCAACTATTAGCGTACAGGACAAACTTACAGTGAATACTCTTGCTACCTACATTTGTTACTTGAAATTACAGTGTGATTCCCCTTATCTGATCTTCCATGCAGATAAGGTAGTTTTGCGTACCAAACCTGGGTTTCTTCCTAAGGTGGTATCTAATAAGAATATCAATCAGGAGATTGTTGTTCCGTCACTGTGTTCTAATCCTTCTTCAAAGAAGGAACGTCTATTACACAATCTTGACGTGGTTTGTGCTTTAAAGTTTTATTTACAAGCTACTAAAGATTTTCGTCAAACATCTGCATTGTTTGTTGTCTACTCTGGACAGAGGAGAGGCCAAAAGGCTTCGGCAACTACTCTTTCTTTTTGGCTAAGAAGTATAATCCGCTTAGCTTATGAGACTGCTGGCCAGCAGCCTCCTGAAAGAATTACAGCTCATTCTACTAGAGCGGTAGCTTCCACATGGGCTTTTAAGAATGAGGCTTCTGTTGAACAGATTTGTAAGGCGGCGACTTGGTCTTTGCTTCATACTTTTTCTAAATTCTACAAATTTGATACTTTTGCTTCTTCGGAGGCTATTTTTGGGAGAAAGGTCTTACAGGCAGTGGTGCCTTCCGTTTAAGCGCCTGCCTTGTCCCTCCCTTCATCCGTGTCCTATAGCTTTGGTATTGGTATCCCACAAGTAATGGATGTTCCGTGGACTGGATACACCTTACAAGAGAAAACAAAATTTATGCTTACCTGATAAATGTATTTCTCTTGTGGTGTATCCAGTCCACGGCCCGCCCTGTCATTTTAAGGCAGGTGTTTTTTTATTTATTTTTAAACTACCGTCACCTCTGCACCCTATAGTTTCTCCTTTCTCTTGCTTGTCTTCGGTCGAATGACTGTAGGTGGCAGTTAGGGGAGGAGCTATATAGACAGCTCTGCTGTGGGTGATCGTCTTGCAGCTTCCTGTTGGGAAGGAGAATATCCCACAAGTAATGGATGATCCGTGGACTGGATACACCACAAGAGAAATACATTTATCAGGTAAGCATAATTTATTTTATTTTTTTTAGTTGTCTATTGTCTGTGTCTGTGTGAGTTGTCCCTATCAGCCAATGAGCAGTTAAATCCGATAACCAAGATGTACGCAATCATGCACTTTGATTCACATACACATTACATTTACTTAATACGTTTTAAAGCAATGTTTAATGCTGTTCTTTCATATTCATGATACAAAAATGTAAGCAGCATGAGCTCCTTGTACGAAGCAGCGTAAGCTGCTCCAGAGACCTTAGGGGCAGGCTCGTGCCCATATGCAGCGAAGGCGTGCGGATAGCTTCTTAAATTGAGAAGCCGTCCACATGCCTTTTAATACATGGAGCCCCATGTCCCAGAAATCAGAATACTGCAGAATCAGACAAACATTTTAAGCACCATGGAAATATTTTATTTTTAAGTATTTAATAAAATTTAAGATATACTTTTATACAACACTTAAAACAGAGTGTATGTAATAAGACATTTCTTTTGCAGGGTTTTTCTAAAAAATATGTTTTCAGCATAAATTACTCGTATGCTTGAAAAATTTAAAAGGATAGAAAACTGCGATAGTGCATCTCATTATTGCACTATTTTTTGCATATAACTGGATTTAACTCCTTCAAAGCACCAATGGGAGATAGCTGAACACATTTGGTGAGCCAATAACAAGAGGCATATGTGTGTAGCTACCAATCTACCAGCTAGCTCCCAGTAGTGCATTGCTGCTCCTGAGCTTATCCAGGTATGTCTTTCAACAAATGATACCTAGAGAAGAATCAAATTTGATAATAGATGTCATTCAATTGCAAAGCATATTAAATGACATGCTCTATCTGAATCATGAAAATTTAATTTTGACTGTTATGTCCCTTTGATCGCCTAACAGTCACTTTGACACTTAATCTCTCTTAGACATGAGTGTAATGTGTTCATCAATGAGCTCTCTATGCAAATAATCTTCCTTAAAAGACTGTGCTTAACAGTGCATACATAATTATCTAATGTTATTAACAGAACATTTTGCATGATTGGACAAAAATAAGAGTTACATACTTAAAGTGAAGGTCCATTTTGATGAATTAGTGCCCGGTTCTTAATAAACCGATTAAAAACAAGGGCACTTTAAAATTCATCAAAATTGACATTTCCGGGGGAATCGCTGGAGCGGCATTCAGGATTAAAAGGTAAGTTTTTGAAGAAAACAGTGAAATGTCAATTTTGATGAATTAAAGTGCCCTTGTTTTTAATTGGTTTATTAAAAACCGGGCACTAATTCATCAAAATGGACCTTCACTTTAAAGGTTCATTGTACTCTGTCATCCATGTGAATAAGCAGCAGTTAAAGGGCCACTAAACCCAAAATCTTTCTTTCATGATTCAGATAGAGAATACAAATTTAAACAACATTACAATTTACTTCTATTATTTATTTTGCTTAATTTTTTATATATCCTTAGTTGAAGAAAAAGCAATGCACATGGTGAGCCAATCACACGAGGCTTCTATGTGCTGCAACCAATCAGCAGCTATCTAGATATGCTTTTCAGCAAAGAATATCAAGAGAATAAAACAAATTAGATAAAATAAGTAAATTAGAAAGATGTTTAAAATTGCATTCTCTTTCTAAATCATGGAAGAAAAAATGTGGGTTTCATGGCCCTTTAAAGCATGTCAGGAACAAATGCTAAGAAAAAGCTAAGTTTTAATTTAAACTAATACGTTAGTATTGGTTATGTATTTCCTATTGATTTTCATTGGCTGAAAGGTTCTTCCTACTAATGCCAACTGGAAATTAAACCCAATTTTTTTTCTTTCATGATTCAGATAGAGAATGCAATTTTAAGCAACTTTCTTATTTACTCTTATTATTAATTTCTCTTCATTCTCTTGGTATCTTTTTTGAAAAAGCAGGAATGTAAGCTTCGGAGTGGGCCCATTTTCGATTCAGCACCTGGGTAGCGCCACCAATCAGCAAGCGCTACCCAGGGGCTGAACCTAAAAGGGGTTGGCTCCTATGCTTACATTCCTGCCTTTTCAAATAAAGATACCAAGAGAACAAAGAAATATTGATAATAGGAGTAAATTAGAAAGTTGCTTAAAATAGCATGCTCTATCTGAATAATGAAATAATTTTTTTCGGGGTTCATATCCCTTTAAAGAGAACATTTGCACTTATTGGCTAAAAAGCACTGGTGGGAAGTATCTGGCAACCAATAAGTATTTGTATGAAGCACCTCTAAGTCACTGGACATCGGTATGAAATATACAACTGAATCTGATATTGTATATGTTAGGAATACAGTTTAAGCAGATTATATTTGCATATGGATGGAGGACAATAATAAAATAACAAATAGTGTGCTTTCATATGCATAGAAAGACTTTTTAGTGCATTTAAGTTTCATGACATTTTTATAGGGATTATTATAAACACATAAACTTGTTCATGATTTCCATTTTGTTTTGCATCAGTTTGAATGAAATAAACCTAGGCTGTGTTTAATGACAGCGACAAGTTGAAAGGTCTTCTTATTTTTAAAGGGACAGTAAGCCTAGATTTTATTGTGGGGGTTTAAAAGCAATGCAGCAAAGAATATAGAAGGCAAAACTCATAATATTTTCAATAGCTAGTTTTTGCAGCCGGTGCTCCTTGCTGGCCTGTATACCAGCCCCATGTAACAAGCATAGGTCAGCATTTTGTGTATAGTGCAACAGGTGACCTGCTTTATTTAGCCCAGTGGTTCCCAAAGTTTTTCTATAAACTCGCCATCAGCGCCCCCTACCTTACCCAATACAAATATTATTCATCATAGACATAAATGACCCCTAATGAGGATAACACAATATGATTTAAAAGAGCACAAATGTATTTAATATTTCAATATTTTAATGAAACCCTTTAAAGGAGCACTAAACACACAGTAGAACAACATAATCAATAAATTCTTAACAAACAGACAATCAAAGGTACTTAATTTCAATTTCAAATGAATAGTCAATTGGTTTTCTTTTCTTTTCTAATGCATCATGTGATAGCCGTCTGCCAATCACAAAATGCATATAACAGTATGTATATCCTGTGAATCTTGCACATGCTCAGTAGCAGCGGGTGCTTCAGAAAGTGTGCATATATAAAGACACTGCATATTTAGATAATGGAATTGAATTGGAATTTTAAAGTTGATGGTCACTGTGCAAGTTTCTTATATACCACATTTAGGGTTGGATTATCTTGCTCTCCACTTGTAATCTAGCCCAGTAGTGCTAATAGTTTTGTGCGCCACTTGTAATATAGTCCTTAGTAATTATTTCACTGTTCAAAACAATGTTAATTACCAGCTTTTCAATGTCTGGTTTTATGTCATTTAGCTGGACTCTTAAGTTGTCATGTTCAGAGATCTTGAGTCTATTGAGTGTTCTCCCCAGGGCCTTTTGTAGTGGGTGCACCACCCGGCTGATTTTATTGACCATCCGGCTAAAATTTAAGTCAATATTAAAGCTATAATTAGTTAAAGCGAATGTAAAGTTGGCTGTAGTAGGAAATGTCTTAGAAAAGGCGTTCGTCCCCTTTCCACAAATGTCACACGATTAAGCTGCGCTAAAGGTGACATTTAGGAAGGAGTCTACATGCGAATTCATGAGACGCGCATGCTCAATTGGCCTCCAAGGGAAACACTGTGTTACGTCAAAGGATTCAACATCGATCGGTCAAAGTAATTATAACTAGAAAGCTGCTTTTGTTAGGCTGTATAATCAAAATAAAAATCCATAAAAGAAATGCTTTTAAAATCAAAGACTGTTGTCTGTGCCCAATAATAGTATTTTATTAATTCACATTCATGTGCAAAAAAACCTAATAAACAGTTTGATGCATTTTTATTTATATATTTGTAAAATGATTATTAGCATTATCACAATTCAATGCAATCGCCGTTTGCAAGAGCACTGCCACGCAACTAGGGTCTCTGATGAAATAGTATTCAATGAGTTTAGTAACTCATTCCATACTATGTATCAATGACCAGCTAGCGTAATTGGGCACATGCGTGAATTTGCAGATTCTCGTAAGCACGCTTAGGAGTTACGTATAGAGCGGGTGGGACCGCTCTGTTCGTCACATAGCACTAAACCCGGAAGGATCGTTTGGGAGGAGTCTGCTTATAAACAGTATAGATTTTCAAATATAAATTTAAACCAAACCCAAAAACCATTTTTTTAAAAATAACCTAGCGACTACGTTGAGGGTTATAAAATATATGCGTGGCTGTGTTACAGAAAGAGTAAGTTTACATTCTTTTTAATATTAATTTTTTTTTAATGTTTGTTGCTCAAATTATCATTTAATCAATTTATATTAAAATATGCAATTAACGTGTGCATTGGATATCTTAAAGGGACAGACTACACCTGGGTCATTTTAAAGTCTTACCTTAGCTTAAGCTGCAAATAGCCTCTTACACCTTTTCTATATCATGCAGCAGGAACGGTAAAAAAGTTATTTTTAGATGAATATTGTTTCTGGCCACTTTGAAATGGCTGCCAAGCTCAGCCCACTGATGACAGCATGATCTAGGCTGTATATGGCATCCAATCACAAAAGGCTCACTAGTTGGATGCAACCGACAGTCAATACTATTCAGCAGAGTACATAGATCCAGCCCAGATTGTGATGTCATCAGTGGGCGCCTGGCGGAGCCTGGCCATTTCAAACTGGCCAGAAACAATATTCATTTAAAAAAAAAACTTGTTTACTGTTCCTGCTGCGAGATAAAGAAAGGGGTGCAGGAGGCTATATTTGCAGCTTAATTTAAAGTAAGATTTTAAGATGACTAAGGTGTAGACTGTCCCTTTAAGTAACATTTATAAATGACAAAAAATGTTATAATATTACAAAGTATTACACTTTCCCCACCCGGCTACTTCATAATGCCAATCAGCTGGCAAAATGCTCTGTGTAGAACACTGCACAGTTGTACAACGACACCAATAAACAATGTTTATGGAAAGTGTATTCTATTTATCTAAGTGTTGTGTAGTGCACAGCTCACAGGTTATTGTTGGTAACAAAAGACTGGAAAACCATTGACAGACAACTGTACAAAGCTACTTAGACAAGTACAACAGCCCCTTGTTTTGTTTTTCTTGCTGCACAGTATTTCTGACTTTCGCTGTTAATGTTAACAATACCCGTACAGCGCTGGTAAAACACAGAATGCAAGTATTCTATACAAGTGGCTGCAATCACAGTCAGAGAGAGTGGAAATTGGGGATAAATCTGAACAATCAGAAAACCAAAAGCCATGATAACAAAGAGTAGTGAAAATTCAAATACAAAGTGATAACATTTGATTTTGCTTTACCCATCTGGGATAAAGCAAATTATAATGATCTTCCTCCTCCTCGGAGGAGCCCACAAGAATCTTCTTCCTTACCTTGCCTACTAGAGCTTCCAAATGTAATACCAGTTCCCCCCTTCCACCACTTGTGCTTCTCTTTGTTATCCCACCGCCCACCAGGGAGCACTACCGCTCACTTTGGGAATCACTGGTTTAGCCAATGGGACAGGCGGTAAGGCTCCTGATTGGCTGTACAGATACCCTTTAAAAAAAGTTAGCTACAGTTGTCATGGCATGAGCTAACAAGGATCAACTGGCGGGGGTCTAAAACTAGCTATTGAAAACATCTGTGCTGCAACATTTTTAAGAATTGCAATAAGAACGAAGGCATTCCTTTTATTTTACAATCTTTTCTTTACCTTTCATTTCTCTTCCATGCTTTTCCTCTCTTTTCTTATTACAACCCTATTTCCTGTTAAAGGGAGTCTGAATGGGCACTTCATTCTGTACCAGCTTTGTAACAAATGATGGTAGATATTACTCAATAATATAAAATAATAAAATAATTGTATAAGAGCTGTTTTGTAGTTAATTCTTTAGTTTGTGTAACCATCACATGCCTTGCCAGCATTACATAGTGCATATGTATGTATACATTGTTTCCCATATGTAGCAATTGTGTATAGTGAACAGGTTATATTTTTTAGGATTACCCTGATTGAGCATAGATTAATGGGCACTCACATGGTCCCCATCTGTGTTTAACCAAAGCTAGTTTAAAAGGGTATATGTGAAAATGTCTTCCCTGTATATATATTTTGTGTTTGCCTTGAACTTGCTTTTTATTTTCACTACTGAAAGTTCTCCCGGCTGCCCTGATGACCACAGCATTTTTGTCCTTTAAACTGCATCAGGAGGGGTTCGGCCATCCCTCCCAAATTGACTTGCTATATGGGAGCAATGTAAATCGTGGGTTGCTATAGGAAGTAAATCTGGGCAGATGGACACCATAAGAAATGACACTTTGCTACAATGTAAAGTAGTGAGTGTACAGCCTGTATAACAGTGTTAATTTGCTGTCCCCTCAAAATAACTCAACACACCGCCATTAATGTCTAAACTGTTGACAACAAAAGTGAGTAAACCCCTAAGTGGAAATGTCCAAATTGGGCCCAAAGTGTCAATATTTTATGTGGCCACCATTATTTTCCAGCACTGCCTTAACCCTCTTGGGCATGGAGTTCACCAGAGCTTCACAGGTTGCCACTGGAGTCCTCTTATACTCCTCCATGACAAGATCAAGGAGCTGGTGGATGTTAGAGACCTTGCACTCCCCCACCTTCCATTTAAGGATGCCCCACAGATGTTCAATAGGGGTTAGGTCTGGAGACCTGCTTGGCCAGTCCATCACCTTTACCCTCAGCTTCTTTAACAATGCAGTGGCCGTCTTGGAGGTGTGTTTGGGATCGTTATCATGTTGGAATACTGCCCTGCGGCCCAGTCTCCGAAGGGAGGGGATCCTTCTCTGCTTCAGTATGTCACAGTACATGTTGGCATTCATGGTTCCCTCAATGAACTGTAGCACCCCAGTGCCGGCAGCACTCATGCAAGCTCAGACCAAGACACTCCCACCACCATGATTGACTGTAGGCAAGACACACTTGTCTTTGTACTCCTCACCTGGTTTCCGCCACACACGCTTGACACCATCTGAACCAGATAAGTTTATCTTGGCTTCATCAGACCACAGGACATGGTTCCAGTAATCCATGTCCTTAGTCTGCTTGTCTTCAGCAAACTGTTTGCAGGCTTTCTTGTGCATCATGCAGACCAATTTGATGCAGTGTGCGGCATATGGTCTGAGCACTGACAGGCTGACCCCCCACCCCTTCAACCTCTGCAGCAATGCTGGCAGCACTCATACGTCTATTTCCCAAAGACAACCTCTGGATATGACTCTGAGCATGTGTTCTGAGTGGAACCTGTCCTGTGAAACCGCTGTATGGTCTTGCCCACCGTGCTGCAGCTCAGTTTCAGGGTCTTGGCAATCTTCTTATAGCCTAGGCCATCTTAATGTAGAGCAACAATTCTATTTTTCAGATCCTTAGAGAGTTCTTTGCCATGAGGTGCCATATTGAACTTCCAGTGACCAGTATGAGAGAGTGTGAGAGCAATAACACCAAATTTAACACACCTGCTCCCCAATCACACCTGAGACCTTTGTAACACTAACAATTCACATGACACTGGGGAGGGAAAATGGCTAATTCGGCCCAATTTGGACATTTCCACTTAGGGGTGTACTCACTTTTGTTGCCAACGGTTTAGACATTAATGACTGTGTTAAGTTATTTTGAGGGGACAAAAAATTTACACTGTTATACAGGTTGTATACTCACTACTTTACATTGTAGCAAAGTGTCATTTTTTCAGTGTTGTCACATGAAAAGATATAATAAAATATTTACAAAAATGTGAGGGGTGTACTCACTTTTGTGAGATACTGTAGGTGTGTATATAATTGGTGTATCTTGGTAATTTAGAACAAGCCTATATTTTAAGGGTCACTGTACTGTAGTTATTGCATCCTTAAAAAAAAACAAAAAAAAACAGTTATGCTAACTAAAACATTCTGTTTCCATGTGCTCAATTTTATCCCTTTTCACCAATAGAGCTTTCGTAGTTGTCCTGTAGTTGAGACTCTGAGCAACTGATCCTTAAAGGGACAGTCTAGTCAAAATTAAGCTTTCATGATTCAGATAGGGGCAAGCCATTTTAAACAACTTTCCAATTTACTTTTGTCATCAAATTTGCTTTTCTCTTTTGGTATTGTTTGTTGAAAGTTAAACGTAAGTAGGCTCATATGTTAGTTTTTAAGCCCCTAAAGGCCACCTCTTAACTCATTGCATTTTTTACAGTTTTTCACAGCTAGACAGTGCTAGTTCAGGTGTGCCATATAGATAAAATGGAGTTATTTATGATTCAGCACTGAATGGCTAAAATGCAAGTCTTTCAAAAGAACTGAAATTAGAGGGCAATCTGCAGAGGCTTAGATACAAGGTAAAACATATATTAATATAACCATGTTGGCTGTGCAAAACTGGGGGATGGGTAATAAAAGGATTATCTATCTTTTTAAACCATGAACATTCTGGGGTAAGTTGTCCCTTTAAGTATATGTTTAGCACAAATGTATATTGTGTTAAGTTTTAAAGTAAATTTAAACAGCTTTTAAGTTTTTTTCATTCAGAAATATTTATCATGCTATATTCTGCACTTTTTAATGGATGATATATCTTTTTGTTAAATGTCTTTTTAAACCAGGGCTCGACAAACCCAGGAGCCTGGGAACCACTGGCTCCTATTATTTTACTCCTGGCTCCTAACTTTTTGGGTTATTCTCCATATATCTATATACAAATCCAACTGTCTGGCTCCTAAAAATATGCCTGGCTCCCAAATATTCTTACTGGCTCCTAATTTGTAAACAGATTTGTCAAGCACTGTTTTAAACGATAATATATTTGCAATGTCTATCTATTATCTGTCTGTCCTTTATCAGGCTTAGGCTATAAAATATTTAGCAGGTTCTGATGAATCCTGATAAACTATCTCTGAGTAATAAAATGTGAGTAAACATACTAATACATGTTTAAAGGACCAGTAAATACAGCAGATTTGCATAATCAACAAATGCATGATAAAAAGACAATGCAATGGCACTTAATCACAACTTCAAATGAGTAGTGATTTGTTTCTGACAAATTTCAAAGTTATGTCGATTTTCACTCCTCCTGTATCATGTGACGGCCATCAACCAATCACAAAATGCACATACTTATATTCTGGGATTCTTGCACATGCTCAGTAGGAGCTGGTGACTCCAAAAGTGTGAATATAAAAAGACTGTGCACTTTTTCTTAATGGAAGTACATTGGAAAGTTGTTCAAAATGTATTGTGTCCCTTTAAAGGGACACTGAACCCAAACTTTTTTTTTGTAATTCAGAAAGAGCATGCAATTTTAAGCAACTTTCTAATTTACTCCTATTATCAATTTTTCTTCATTCTCTTGCTATCATTATTTGAAAAAGAAGGTATCTAAGCTTTTTTTTGGTTTCAGTACTCTGGACAGCATTTTTTTATTGGTGGATTAATTTATCCACCAATCAGCAAGGACAACCCAGGTTGTTCACCAAAAATGGGCCGGCATCTAAACTTACATTCTTGCATTTCAAATAAAGATACCAAGAGAATGAAGAAAATTTGATAATAGGAGTAAATTAGAAAGTTGCTTAAAATTTCATGCTCAATCTGAATCACAAAAGAATTTTTTTTGGGTACAGTGTCCCTTTAGCTGCATTCACAGATATTATAAAATAATATATTTTATTTTATTTATTTTTCAATAAAAATTTATTTTAAGATGTTTTTAATATTTTGTTTACAATACAGGATCTGTTATGGATCATTGCTGGCCACCCTTAGTCACTTACCTACCATTGGGTTATGTTTTCATAGATGGGTCCCACCATTTACTTCTTATAAAGCTTGTGCATGAGCTGTGCTGCCTGCCTGGCTTAATGCACTGTTTACATTTGTGAGACTGCCGCACTGTTTCAGTGCCAGGACCTTGCATATGCTGAAGGTTTGCTCCGGGAATCTGGACAAACACAGCAGGGCAGGAACACAAATTTACTAGTCTTGATGGCACTGTCAGTAGCCATTTGATAAGCTAATCTGTAAGTAAACAGGATAAAAACTGCGGGCCATGATTGGCCCATGGATGAGATAAGAGAATATAGTTCATGGTAAAATGTGTCTGTTCACCTTGCATAAAAGAGCAATATATATATAAAAAAGTATTTAGTCAGACACCAATTGTGCAAGTTCTCCCACTTAAAAAGATTAGAGAGGCCTGTAATTTTCATCATAGGTATACCTATATATGAGAGACAAAATGTGGAAGCAAATCCAAACAATCACATTGTCTGATTTGGAAAGAATTTATTTGAATATTATGGTGGAAAATAAGTATTTGGTCAATATCAAAAGTTCACCTCAATAATTTTTTATATATCCTTTGTTGGCAATGACAGAGGTCAAACGTTTTCTGTAAGTCTTCACAAGGTTGTCGCACACTGTTGCTGGTATGTTGGCCCATTCCTGCATGCAGATCTCCTCTAGAGCAGTGATGTTTTGGGGCTGTCGCTGGGAAACACAGACTTTCAACTCCCTCCAAAGGTTTTCTATGGGGTTGAGATCTGGAGACTGGCTAGGCCACTCCAGGACCTTGAAATGCTTCTTACGAAGCCACTCCTTCATTGCCCGGGCAGTGTGTTTGGGATCATTGTCATGCTGAAAGACCCAGCCACATTTCATCTTCAATGCCCTTGCTGATGGAAGGAGGTTTGCACTCAAAATCTCACGATACATGGCCCCATTCATACTTTCATGTACACGGGTCAGTCGTTCTGTTCCCTTTGCAGAGAAACAGCCCCAAAGCATGATGTTGCCACCCCCATGCTTCACAGTAGGTATGGCCTTCTTTGGTTGCAACTCAGCATTCTCTTTCCTCCAAACACGACGAGTTGTGTTTCTATCAAACAGTTCTACTTTGGTTTCATCTGACCATATGACATTCTCCCAATCCGCTTTTGGATCATCCAAATGCTCTCTAGCATACTTCAGACGGGCCCGGACATGTACTGGCTTAAGCAGGGGGACACGTCTGGCACTGCAGGATCTGAGTCGCTGGCGGCGTAGTGTGTTACTGATGGTAGCCTTTGTTACGTTGGTCCTAGCTCTCTGCAGGTCATTCACAAGGTCCCCCCATGTGGTTCTGGGATGTTTGCTCACCGTTCTTGTGATCATTTTGACCCCATGGGGTGAGATCTTGCGTGGAGCCCCAGATGGAGGGAGATTATCCGTGGTCTTGTATGTCTTTCATTTTCTAATAATTGCTCCCACAGCTGATTTCTTCACACCAAGCGGCTTGCCTATTGCAGATTCAGTCTTCCCAGCCTGGTGCAGGTCTACAATTTTGTTTCTGGTGTCCTTCGACAGCTCTTTGGTCTTCACCATAGTGGAGTTTGGAGTGTGACTGTTTGAGGTTGTGGACAGGTGTCTTTTATACTGATAACAAGTTCAAACAGGTGCCATTAATACAGGTAATGAGTGGAGGACAGAGGAGCCTCTTAAAGAAGAAGATACAGGTCTGTGAGAGCCAGAAATCTATAAGAATATATTCTTTCCAAATCAGACAATGTGATTGTCTGGATTTGTTTCCACATTTTGTGTCTCATAGTTGAGGTATACCTATGATGAAAATGACAGGCCTCTCATCTTCTTAAGTGGGAGAACTTGCACAATTGGTGGCTGACTAAATTCTTTTTTGCCCCACTGTGTATATGTATGTGTGTGTATATATGTATATGTGTATGTATATATATATATATATATATATATATATATATATATATATATAGCAAATGTCATGTAGACAGGGTTGACATCTTTACTTTGAAACAGTCGAGGTCTGTGCTCATTAGCATAACTTTGCATAAATAATTATACAGCATATGTTAGGAACTAACACTGTTAGGAATTATTTTAAATGCCCATTGGTTTATAATTAGAATCCAACACACTTAGAAGACCACCATCTGAGCATTCTATATTTAATCGGCCAAGCAGCCCTACATGTAGATATAGCTTGTTGTATTTAAAAATAAATAAGTAAAAACTGTGTTTACTGTCCCTTTTAATGGTATTTTAAAATCGACATAGCATTTTATCCCATTGCAGGAAGCACAGGAAAGCATGCAATGGGCTTTGTCTCTGTATCTAAGTAGAAGGATCTCATGTTGTGATGTCGTCCTTTCAAATTAAGGGGTTCTTGTGTCAGTCCCAGTGAGATTTTGAGGTAATTGGTGGTTGCAGAAAACATACACTGCTTTAATAAGCCGCTATTGGAAAACAGTGAGAATCTGATACTTTGTTGTTGGCAGGCCTACTTCATACATGACCTTGAGATATAGAGGAAAATTCTTCTTTTCCCTTCAGAAAGCGTTCCTAACATGGGAACATTGCATCAGTTTGATGTTTACAAGAGATCCCAGCCAAGAAGGAAATGGTGACCCGTAACTGTTTAATTGAAACATTATGATACAGTGGGACACAGGGTTAGAATTAATTTGTTTGTTGTTAAAAAAAAAAACCTGCGTTAAGCTTGTCACTTGTTAAACATACAAAACTTTGGGAAATAATTATACATATGGGATTGTATTTCTAGTGATTATTTTTTATTTATTTATTTATTTAGAGAAAGAAAGAAGAGAACAAGAGGGGGAGATATATTCAAAATAGTCCAGAACTATTTATTTAAAATCTATCTATCTATCTATCTATCTATCTATCTATCTATCTATCTATCTATCTATCTATCTATCTATCTATCATCATCTATCATCATCATCTATCTGTCTGTCACTATCAACTAATTATCACTATCAACTAATTATAACTGTCTATCACTATAAACTAATTTTGCCTGCCTGTCTATCTATCTATCTATCTATCTATCTATCTATCTATCTATCTATCTATCTATCTGTCTGTCTGTCTGTCTGTCTGTCTGTCTGTCTGTCTGTCTGTCTGTCTGTCTGTCTGTCTATCTGTCTATCTGTCTATCTGTCTGTCTGTCTGTCACTATCAACTAATTAAAACTGTCTTCCACTATCAACTAATTATCTCTGTCTTCCTGTCTGACACTATCAACTAATTATTTCTGCCTGTCTGTCACTATCAACTAATCTAATCTATCTATCTATCTATCTATCTATCTATCTATCTATCTATCTATCTATCTATCTATCTATCTATCTATCTATCTATCTATCATTAAACATGAAAGCACAGTGTCCTTATTTGTCCAGGGCTCATTCAAGCAAATCCATGAAGCAGTATAGAACTAAGCTCCAGCTCTTACCTGTCTGTCTGGTACTCCTTTTTAGCTCATGTAATGTTTCAGGTTTATTTCATGTAATTGGCAAGAGTCCATGAGCTTGTGACGTATGGGATATACAATCCTACCAGGAGGGGCAAAGTTTCCCAAACCTCAAAATGCCTATAAATACACCCCTCACCACACCCACAAATCAGTTTTACAAACTTTGCCTCCTATGGAGGTGGTGAAGTAAGTTTGTGCTTGATTTTTATGATTTCTTCTGTGATAAGCGCTTCTAAGCATTCTGAAGCCCAATTCCTCTCAGAGTACAGTGTTTGTCAGAGGGATGTGAAGAGAGTATCGCCTGTTTGATTTTATGGTTTTCCTTGCGGGAAATCTTTTCAAGGGTTCTCTGTTATCAGTCGTAGGGATTCATCTCCTACCTCCATTTTCAGATCGACGATGTACTCTTATATAACATTACCTCTGCAGATAACTTTCAGTACTGGTTTGGCTATCTGCGGATATATGTGGATGGGTGTCTTTCGGTAAGTATGTATCATTATTTTAAGACACTCTCAGCTGTGGTTTGGCGCTTTATGTATTGATATAAAGTTTTAAATATATGCATTTTACTTATATTTGCCATGAGTCCGGTCTATGTATTTCCCTTTGCAGTCCAGCAGTTTCGTTATGGGAATCATGTTTAGGAAGTTTGTCTTACCTGGGGTATATATTTTTTTCTCAATTTGACTTGTTTTTTTCTTGGAAAACTTGCGGACAAATTAGGCTCGCAAGGGCGCAAAATTCTGTTATTTATTGCGTCATTCTTGGCGCAAGAAATTTTTTGGACACGAATGTGCGTCTGTCATGACACAAGTTCGTCATTTCCTGCGTCTTAGTTGATGCTAGGTTTTTTGGCACGAAATTGTGTTTGTTATAATGCAAGTTGCATAATTTCCGGATGTTTGTTGGCGCCAAATATTTTCTCAACTTTCTTTTGCGTTGTGCATCATACTTGGGGCCAAATTTTTTTTTTTTTTTTACCTCACTTCCTATATGCTCCTTGCCTTCTTTATGCTCAGAGGCATATGCTATTTGCTTTTTTTTTTTGCCAATTTTAGCATTTGCATTTTTTCCCATTTCTGAAACGGCTATATGTGGAAATAAGATATTTCTGTTTAATGTTATTTTTAATTTTTTACATTTTACAAGATGTCTCAATCTGATCCTGTCTCAGAAGCTGCTGTAGGAACCATGCTGCCTGAACACAGTTCTACCGAAGCCAAGTGTATCTGTTGTAAACTAGTGGAGATTATATCTCCAGCTGTAGTATGTAACAGTTGTCATGATAAGCTTTTGAATGCAGAAAAGGTTTCTATTAGTGCTAGTACAGTATCTGTTGTTCCTTCAACATCTAAAGTACATGATATCCCTGCTGATATGAAAAAATTATATTGCTGATGCGATTCAGAAGGCTATGGCTGATATACCTCCTTCAAATAAACGTAAAAGGTCTTTTAAAACTTCTCATAATACTGATGACATTTGTAATGATCGGCAGCATACTGATATCCGCCTCTGATGAGGATCTTTCTGACTCAGAAGATCCTACTTCAGACATGGTCACTGATAAATCATCTTATCTTTTTAAGATTGAGTATATTCATTCTTTGTTAAAAGAAGTGTTAATAACTTTGGATATTAAAGAATCTGGTCCTCTTAAAAATAAATCCAGTAAACGTTTAAATTCTGTTTATAAACTTCCTGTGACTACTGAGGTTTTTCCTGTTCCTGATGCTATTTCTGATGTGATTGCTAAGGAATGGTCTAAGCCTGGTACTTCTTTTGTTCCTTCTTCAATGTTTAAAATGTTGTATCCTTTGCCAGTGGCTAGATTAGAGTTTTGGAAAAAGTCCCTAATGTTGATGGGGCTATTTCTACTCTTGCTAAACGTACTACTATTCCTATGGAAGTTAGTACTTCTTTTAAGGATCCTTTAGATAGAAAGATTGAATCTGATCTAAGGAAAGCTTATTTGCATTCTGGCTATATGCTCAGACCTGCTATTTCTATGGCTGATATTGCGGCTGCATCAACTTTTTGGTTTGATAGCTTAGCACAACGGGAAAAAGACTCTGATTTGCATACCATTGTTCGTTTGCTTACACATGCTAATCATTTTATTTGTGATTCTATTTTTGATATCCTCAAGATTAATGTTAAATCTATGTCTTTAGCTATTTTAGCTAGATGTCAGGTTTTTTTCCCTGCCTTGTTTGCCATGTGCTGCTGGCAGCCATTTTACTCACCTCTCTTGCTGACTCTGGTGCATACTGTGTGATGCTGCTCATTTACTGCACTTCCTTTTATGGCCAGACTGGTGTACATCATCCGTGTGAGACAGGATGCAGTCTCAGAATTGTGATGTCATCACTTATTATTTAAAGGGCCTCTGTTCAGTATGCTTTGCCCTTGCGTTGTCTCAGACCTGTTTGTGGGAGCTCCTGTGTATTACCTGGCTGTCTGATGTCCCTCCTGGTTCCTGATCCCTGGCTTGTTCCTGACTCTGTTGTTCTTCTTGTTCCTGATTCCGGCTTGTCTGACTACTCACTTTGGCTCCTGACTCGGCTCGTCTGACTATTCGCTTTGGCTCCTAACTCGGCTCGTCTGACTACCAGCTCTGGTTTTGATTCCTGGCTTGTTATTTGACTTGTGGACTTTTTATTATTTTTTGCTATTAATACAGGTGTGATTATTTTTGCACTTCTTGTCTCAGTCTGATTCCTGGCACCCTGACACTAGAAGAGCTTTATGGCTGAAATCATGGAATGCTGACATGGTATCTAAATCTAGGTTACTATCTCTATCATTCCAGGGTAATAATTTGTTTGGTTCCCAGTTGGATTCTATTATTTCCACTATTACTGGGGGAAGGGAGTTTTTTTGCCTCAAGATAATAAGTCTAAAGGCAAATCTAAAGCTTCTTATCGGTTTCGTTCCTTTCGTCAGAATAGAGAACAAACAAACACTCCTTCCCCTAAAGACTCTGGCTCCAATTGGAAGCCATCCTCGTTGGAATAAATCCAAGCCTTACAAGAAACCAAAGCCAGCCCCCAAGACTGCATGAAGGTGCGGCCCTCAATGCAGTTCTGCTGGTGGGGGGCAGATTGAAATTATTTCAAGACGTTTGGGCAGGTTCCATTCAGAATCATTGGATTCAGAATATTGTCTCTCAGGGGTATCGAATAGGTTTCAGAATAAGACCTCCTGTGAGAAGATTTTTTCTCTCTCACGTTCCAACAAATCCTGTGAAAGCTCAGGCTTTTCTGAAGTGTGTTTCAGATCTTTCAGGAGTAATTGTACCAGTTCCAATTCTGCAACAGGGTCTGGGTTTTTATTCAAATCTATTAATTGTCCCGAAGAAGGAAAATTCTTTCAGACCACTTCTGAATCTGAAGTTTTTGAATCATTTTGTAAGGGTCTCAATTTTCAAGATGGTGACTATAAGGACTATTCTGCCTTTTGTTCAGCAAGGTCATTACATGTCCTCAATAGACTTACAGGATGCGTATATTTATATTCCGATTCATCCAGATCACTATCGGTTTCTGAGATTCCCTTTTCTAGACAAGCATTATCAATTTGTGGCTCTTCCATTTGGCCTAGTAACAGCTCCAAGAATCTTTGCCTAGCAACAGCTCCAAGAATCTTTTCGAAGGTTCTTGGTGCCCTTCTATCTGTAATCAGAGAGCAGGGTATTGCGGTGTTTCCTTATTTGGACGATATCTTGGTACTGGCTCAATCTTTTCATTTAGCAGAATCTCACACAAATCAACTTGTCTTGTTTCTTCAAAGACATGGTTGGAGGATCAATTTACCAAAGAGTTCCTTGATTCCTCAGACAAGGGTCACCTTTTTAGGTTTCCAGATAGATTCAGTATCCATGACTCTGTCTTTATAACAGACAAGAGACCAATGAAATTGGTTTCTGCCTGTCGAAACCTTTAGTGTCGATCATTCCCTTCAGTGGCTATGTGCATGGACGTTTTAGGTCTCATGACTGCAGCATCGGACGCAATCCTCTTTGCTCGTTTTCATATGAGACCCCTGCAACTTTGCATGCTGAATCAATGGTGCAGGGATTATACTCGGATATCAACGTTGATATACTTAAATCCCAACATTCAACTCTCTGTCCTGGTGGTTAGACCATCATCGGATTATTCAAGGGGCCTCTTTTGTTCGTCCTGCCTGGACTGTGATTTCAACAGCTGCAAGTCTCTCAGGTTGGGGAGCTGTCTGGGGATCTCTGACAGCACAGGGCGTTTTGAATCCTCAAGAGGCAAGGTTACCAATCAATATTTTAGAACTGTGCTATTTTCAGGGCTCTTCAGGCTTGGCCTCTATTAATGAGAGAATCAGTCATTCATTTTCAGACAGACAATATCACAACTGTGGCATATGTCAATCATCAAGGTGGTACTCGCAGTCCTTTAGCAATGAAAGAAGTATCTCAAATTCTTTCTTGGACGGAATCCAACTCCTGTTTAATTTCTGCGATACATATCCCAAACGTAGACAATTGGGAAGCGGATTATCTCAGTCATCAGTCTTTACATCCAGGGGAGTGGTCTCTCCATCCATATGTATTTTGTCAGATTTTACAGATGTGGGGTCTCCCTGAAATAGATCTGGTGGCTTCCCATCTAAACAAGAAGCTTCCCAGGTACCTTTCCAGGTCTAGGGATCCTCAGGCGGAGATGGTGGATGCGTTAGCAATTCCTTGGTTTAACCAACCTGCTTACATTTTTCCACCTCTAGTTCTTCTTCCAAGAGTGATCTCCAAGATCATATTGGAACAGTTGCATGTGCTTCTGATAGCACCAGCATGGCTTCACAGGTTTTGGTATGCATATCTTGTCCGGATGTCCAGTTGCCAACCTTGGCCGCTTCCTTTAAGCCCAGACCTCCTGTGTCAAGGGCTGTTTTACCATCAGGATCTCAAATCGCAAAATTTCAAGGTATGGAAATTGAACGCTTAGTACTTAGTCGTAGAGATTTCTTTGACTCAGTGATTAATACTATGCTACAGGCTCGTAAGTCTGTTTCAAGGAAGATTTATTATCGGGTTTGGAAAACCTATATTTCATTGTGTTTTTCTAATAAATTCTCTTGGCATTCTTTCAGGATTCCTAGAATTTTACAGTTTCTTCAAGTTTGTTTGGATAAAGGTTTGTCTGCAAGTACCTTGAAGGGACAAATCTCTGCTCTTTCTGTTTTATTTCATTGAAAGTTTGCTAAACTTCCTGATATTTACTGTTTTGTTCAGGCTTTGGTTCGTATCAAGCGTGTTGTTGAATCAATCTCTCCTCCTTGGAGTCTTAATTTGGGTTTGAAGGCTTTGCAGGCTCCTTCTTTTGAGCATATGCATTCTTTGGATATTTAACTACTTTCTTGGTAAGTGTTTGTTTCTTTTGGCTATCTCTTCAGCTAGAGGAGTTTCTGAATTGTCTGCTCTCTCTTGTGAGTCTCCTCAGGATAAAGCTGTTTTGCGGACTTTGTTTAATTTTCTTCCTAAGGTTGTGAATTCTAACAACATTAATAGGGAAATTGTTGTTCCTTTTTTGTGTCCTAATCCCAAGAATAGTCTTGAAAGATCTTCACATTCTTGTAAGAGCTTTTAAATATTATGTCGAAGCTACTAAAGATTTCATTAAGACTTCTAGTCTATTTGTTGTTTCTCTTGTTAAGTGTATCCAGTCCACGGATCATCCATTACTTATGGGATATTAACTCCTCCCCAACAGGAAGTGCAAGAGGATTCACCCAGCAGAGCTGCTATATAGCTCCTCCCCTAACTGCCATTACCAGTCATTCTCTTGCACCCAACGAATAGATAGGATGTGTGAGAGGACTGTGGTGATTATACTTAGTTTCATACCTTCAATCAAAAGTTTGTTATTTTATAATAGCACCGGAGTGTGTTATTCCTTCTCTGGTAGAATTTGAAGAAGAATCTACCTGAGTTTTTCTATGATTTTAGCCGGAGTAGTTAAGATCATATTGCTGTTTCTCGGCCATCTGAGGAGAGGTAAACTTCAGATCAGGGGACAGCGGGCAGATTAATCTGCAAAGAGGTATGTAGCAGCTTATTATTTTCTGACAATGGAATTGATGAGAAAATTCTGCCATACCGATATAATGTAAACTCAGCCTTAAATGCAGTAGCAGCAACTGGTATCAGGCTGTCATGTATGTATATTTTACACTTCAGTATTCTGGGGAATGGCACTTCACTGGAATTATACTGTATGCATAAAACTTTAGCCTAATTTGCAGGGACTAGCAACAGGCTTTTTAATAACACTCAATTTATTAATGTTAAACGTTTTTTGCTGGCATGTAAAATCGTTTAATTTTCTGAGGTACTGGGTGAAAAAATGTTTTGGACACTATTTTTTTTCCACTTGGCAGTCGTTTTATTTAATTTATGACAGTTTACTGATCTCTCTCACTGTTATGTGTGAGGGGGAGATTCAGTCAGAAGTTTATTGTCTTCCCTGCATGATCCGGTTCATCTCTACAGAACTCAGGGGTCTTCAAAACTTGTTTTGAGGGAGGTAATCACTCACAGCAGAGCTGTGAGATTGTAGTTGACTGTGATAAAAAAACGTTTATTTCTGTATTTTTTTTTTTTTTTTTTTTTCTACTATCAGGGTTAGTTATCCTTTGCTAATGGGAGCAATCCTTTGCTAAAATTGTGTTTTTTACAAAGATTTGATGCTATAACTTTTCAGTTTATTAATTTTCAACTGTCATAACTTTTTCTGTGCTTCTTATAGGCACAGTACGTTTTCATATTATAGTAAATTACTTGAAAAGTATTTCCAAGTTGCTAGTTTATTTGCTAGTGTGTTAAACATGTCTGATTCAGAGGAAGATATCTGTGCTATATGTGCTAAAGCCAAAGTGGAGCCCAATAGAAATTTATGTACTAACTGTATTGATGCTACTTTAAATAAAAGTCAATCTGTACAAATTGAACATATTTCACCAAACAACGAGGGGAGAGTTATGCCGACTAACTCGCCTCACGTGTCAGTACCTGCATCTCCCGCTCGGGAGGTGCGTGATATTGTAGCGCCGAGTACATCTGGGCGGCCATTACAAATCACATTACAGGATATGGCTACTGTTATGACTGAAGTTTTGGCTAAATTACCAGAACTAAGAGGTAAGCGTGATCACTCTGGGGTGAGAACAGAGTGCGCTGATAATATTAGGGCCATGTCAGACACTGCGTTACAATTTGCAGAACATGAGGACGGAGAGCTTCATTCTGCGGGTGACGGTTCTGATCCAAACAAACTGGATTCAGATATTTCAAATTTTAAATTTAAGCTGGAAAACCTCCGTGTATTACTAGGGGAGGTGTTAGCGGCTCTGAATGATTGTAACACAGTTGCAATACCAGAGAAAATGTGTAGGTTGGATAAATATTTTGCGGTACCGGCGAGTACTGACGTTTTTCCTATACCTAAGAGACTTACTGAAATTGTTACTAAGGAGTGGGATAGACCCGGTGTGCCGTTCTCACCCCCTCCGATATTTAGAAAGATGTTTCCAATAGACGCCACCACACGGGACTTATGGCAAACGGTCCCTAAGGTGGAGGGAGCAGTTTCTACTTTAGCTAAGCGTACCACTATCCCGGTGGAGGATAGCTGTGCCTTTTCAGATCCAATGGATAAAAAGTTAGAGGGTTACCTTAAGAAAATGTTTGTTCAACAAGGTTTTATATTGCAACCTCTTGCATGCATTGCGCCTGTCACGGCTGCAGCAGCATTTTGGTTTGAGTCTCTGGAAGAGACACTTGAATCAGCTCCATTAGATGAGATTACACACAAGCTTAAAGCCCTTAAGTTAGCTAACTCATTTATTTCAGATGCCGTAGTACATTTAACTAAACTTACAGCTAAGAATTCCGGATTCGCCATTCAGGCACGCAGAGCACTGTGGCTAAAATCCTGGTCAGCTGACGTTACTTCTAAATCTAAATTGCTTAATATACCTTTCAAAGGGCAGACCTTATTCGGGCCCGGGTTGAAAGAAATTATCGCTGACATTACAGGAGGTAAAGGCCATGCCCTGCCTCAAGACAGAGCCAAACCTAAGGCTAGACAGTCTAATTTTCGTTCCTTTCGTAATTTCAAAGCAGGAGCAGCATCAACTTCCTCTGCACCAAAACAGGAAGGAGCTGTTGCTCGCTACAGACAAGGCTGGAGACCTAACCAGTCCTGGAACAAGGGCAAGCAGGCCAGGAAACCTGCTGCTGCCCCTAAGACAGCATGAATCGAGGGCCCCCGATCCGGGAACGGATCTAGTGGGGGGCAGACTTTCTCTCTTCGCCCAGGCTTGGGCAAGAGATGTCCAGGATCCCTGGGCGTTAGAGATCATATCTCAGGGATACCTTCTAGACTTCAAATTCTCTCCCCCAAGAGGGAGATTTCATCTGTCAAGGTTGTCAACAAACCAAATAAAGAAAGAGGCGTTTCTACGCTGCGTACAAGATCTTTTATTAATGGGAGTGATCCATCCGGTTCCGCGGTCGGAACAAGGACAAGGGTTTTACTCAAATCTGTTTGTGGTTCCCAAAAAAGAGGGAACTTTCAGGCCAATCTTGGATTTAAAGATCCTAAACAAATTCCTAAGAGTTCCATCGTTCAAAATGGAAACTATTCGTACAATTTTACCCATGATCCAAAAGGGTCAGTACATGACCACAGTGGATTTAAAGGATGCTTACCTTCACATACCGATTCACAAAGATCATTACCGGTATCTAAGGTTTGCCTTTCTAGACAGGCATTACCAGTTTGTAGCTCTTCCATTCGGATTGGCTACGGCTCCGAGAATCTTCACAAAGGTTCTGGGTGCTCTTCTGGCGGTGCTAAGACCGCGAGGAATTGCGGTAGCTCCGTACCTAGACGACATTCTGATACAAGCTTCAAGCTTTCAAACTGCCAAGTCTCATACAGAGTTAGTACTGGCATTTCTAAGGTCGCATGGATGGAAGGTGAACGAAAAGAAGAGTTCTCTCTTTCCACTCACAAGAGTTCCCTTCTTGGGGACTCTTATAGATTCTGTAGAAATGAAGATTTACCTGACAGAAGACAGGTTAACAAAGCTTCAAAATGCATGCCGTGTCCTTCATTCCATTCAACACCCGTCAGTAGCTCAATGCATGGAGGTGATCGGCTTAATGGTAGCAGCAATGGACATAGTACCCTTTGCACGCCTACATCTCAGACCGCTGCAATTGTGCATGCTAAGTCAGTGGAATGGGGATTACTCAGACTTGTCCCCTACTCTGAATCTGGATCAAGAGACCAGAAATTCTCTTCTATGGTGGCTTTCTCGGCCACATCTGTCCAGGGGGATGCCATTCAGCAGGCCGGACTGGACAATTGTAACAACAGACGCCAGCCTACTAGGTTGGGGCGCTGTCTGGAATTCTCTGAAGGCTCAGGGACAATGGAATCAGGAGGAGAGTCTCCTACCAATAAACATTCTGGAATTGAGAGCAGTTCTCAATGCCCTTCTGGCTTGGCCCCAGTTAACAACTCGGGGGTTCATCAGGTTTCAGTCGGACAACATCACGACTGTAGCTTACATCAACCATCAGGGAGGGACAAGAAGCTCCCTAGCAATGATGGAAGTATCAAAGATAATTCGCTGGGCAGAGTCTCACTCTTGCCACCTGTCAGCAATCCACATCCCGGGAGTGGAGAACTGGGAGGCGGATTTCTTAAGTCGTCAGACTTTTCATCCGGGGGAGTGGGAACTTCATCCGGAGGTCTTTGCCCAAATACTTCGATGTTGGGGCAAACCAGAGATAGATCTCATGGCGTCTCGACAGAACGCCAAGCTTCCTCGTTACGGGTCCAGATCCAGGGATCCGGGAGCGGTTCTGATAGATGCTTTGACAGCACCTTGGACCTTCGGGATGCTTCCTCGCTTGATTGCCAGAATCAAACAGGAGAGAGCATCAGTGATTCTAATAGCGCCTGCATGTCCACGCAGGACTTGGTATGCAGATCTAGTGGACATGTCATCCTGTCCACCTTGGTCGCTACCTCTGAAACAGGACCTTCTGATCCAGGGTCCCTTCAAACATCAAAATCTAATTTCTCTGAAGCTGACTGCTTGGAAATTGAACGCTTGATTTTATCAAAACGTGGTTTTTCTGAGTCAGTTATTGATACCTTAATACAGGCTAGGAAGCCTGTTACCAGAAAGATTTACCATAAGATATGGCGCAAATACTTATATTGGTGCGAATCCAAGAGTTACTCATGGAGTAAGGTTAGGATTCCGAGGATATTGTCTTTTCTACAAGAAGGTTTAGAAAAGGGTTTATCCGCTAGTTCCTTAAAGGGACAGATTTCAGCTCTGTCCATTCTTTTACACAAACGTCTGTCAGAAGTTCCGGACGTTCAAGCTTTTTGTCAGGCTTTAGCTAGGATCAAGCCTGTGTTTAAAACTGTTGCTCCACCATGGAGTTTGAACTTAGTTCTTAATGTTTTACAGGGGGTTCCGTTTGAACCCCTTCATTCCATTGATATCAAGTTGTTATCTTGGAAAGTTCTGTTTTTAATGGCGATTTCCTCGGCTCGAAGAGTCTCTGAGTTATCTGCCTTACATTGTGATTCTCCTTATCTGATTTTTCATTCAGACAAGGTAGTTCTGCGTACTAAACATGGGTTCCTACCTAAGGTGGTCACTAACAGGAATATCAATCAAGAGATTGTGGTTCCATCTTTGTGTCCTAATCCTTCTTCGAAAAAGGAACGTCTGCTACACAATCTAGATGTAGTCCGTGCCCTGAAATTTTATCTACAGGCAACTAAGGATTTTCGACAAACGTCTTCCCTGTTTGTCGTTTATTCTGGTCAGAGGAGAGGTCAAAAAGCTTCGGCTACCTCTCTCTCCTTTTGGCTTCGTAGCATAATACGGTTAGCCTATGAGACTGCTGGACAGCAGCCTCCTGAAAGAATTACAGCACATTCTACTAGAGCTGTGGCTTCCACTTGGGCCTTTAAGAATGAGGCTTCTGTTGAACAGATTTGCAAGGCTGCAACTTGGTCTTCTCTTCATACTTTTTCCAAATTTTACAAATTTGACACTTTTGCTTCTTCGGAGGCTGTTTTTTTGGGAGAAAGGTTCTTCAGGCAGTGGTTCCTTCCGTATAAAGAGCCTGCCTGTCCCTCCCGTCATCCGTGTACTTTAGCTTTGGTATTGGTATCCCATAAGTAATGGATGATCCGTGGACTGGATACACTTAACAAGAGAAAACATAATTTATGCTTACCTGATAAATTTATTTCTCTTGTGGTGTATCCAGTCCACGGCCCGCCCTGTCACTTTAAGGCAGGTAATTTTTCCATTAAACTACAGTCACCACTGCACCCTATGGTTTTCCTTTCTCTGCATGTTTTCGGTCGAATGACTGGTAATGACAGTTAGGGGAGGAGCTATATAGCAGCTCTGCTGGGTGAATCCTCTTGCACTTCCTGTTGGGGAGGAGTTAATATCCCATAAGTAATGGATGATCCGTGGACTGGATACACTACAAGAGAAATAAATTTATCAGGTAAGCATAAATTATGTTTTTTTCTGGTCCTAGGAAAGGTCAGAAAGCCTCTGCCATTTCTTTGGCATCTTGGTTAAAGCTTTTGATTCACAAGGCTTATTTGAAGGCGGGACAGTCTCCGCCTCAGATAATTACAGCTCATTCTACTAGATCATTCGCCACTTCTTGGGCTTATAAGAATGAAGCTTCGGTTGATCAGATTTGCAAAGCAGCAACTTGGTCTTCTTTGGATACATTTACTAAATTTTACCATTTTGATGTATTTGCTTCTTCTGAAGCAGTCTTTGGTAGAAAAGTTCTTCAGGCAGCTGTCTCAGTTTGATTCTTCTGCTTATGATTTAAGTTTTTTTCTTGAAATTTATGTGAAATTTATAAGAAAGGCTTATTTTTTTGTAGATTTAATTTTTTCAGCAGAAATAGCTGTTTTTATGTTATCCCTCCCTTTCTATTGACTCTTCTGTGGTCTCCCACATCTTGGGTATTTCTATCCCATACGTCACTAGCTCATGGACTATTGCCAATTACATGAAAGAAAACATAATTTATGTAAGAACTTACCTGATAAATTTATTTCTTTCATATTGGCAAGAGTCCATGAGGCCCACCCTTTTTTATGGCGGTTATGATTTTTGTATAAAAAGCAAAATTTATTTCCAGTTCCTCTTTTTGTATGCTTTTTTACTCCTTATTTTATCACCCCACTACTTGGCTATTTGTTAAACTGAATTGTGGGTGTGGTGAGGGGTGTATTTATAGGCATTTGATGTTTGGGAAAGTTTGCCCCTCCTGGTAGGATTGTATATCCCATACGTCACTAGCTCATGGACTCTTGCCAATATGAAAGAAATGAATTTATCAGGTAAGTTCTTACATAGATTATGTTTTTAGCCCGGTCAGTATACATAAGAAAAACAAGAAAATCTTTAAGCATACTTGTACAGATGTACATATTGCTGACATTCCCACATTTCTTTCAGGTTTCCAAAGCAACAACGCTGACGCCAGTATAAAATATTAATAGTTCTTGACAAGCTCTGAGAGAGAAAAAAAAAGCACATAAACATAATAAATGGAAAGTAAGGTTTCAATCATATTCTGTTCAGTAATAATTATTTAGACAATTGTTAACTATTTTCTTGCTTGTTGAGCAAAAAATATTCCAGTCTGTCAATTTTCAGGTCTTGACAAATTTCTTCAAACTTTAGAAGCTTTACCAGAAACCTTTCTTGGTTTCTTTCACTTTTAGTGCTGGTCAAGTGAGCTCCCTAGTCAAATGATCTAGCCATGCATGTGAATGTGCTTTGGGAGTAAGGTTGTATGGTCCTTTTTATGTTGTAATTGTGGATGTAGTAGGTCTTGTGTGCCCCAATTTTTCTCTGCTGTATCTTTTCTAGCTTTCAGTAAATTTCTACTAATTTCCATTAAAATGTTTGTTGATTCAGCTTAGATGGTTTCTTAATTTTTTTGTGTGCAGTTTAATTTATAATATTTATTCTCTTAAGTTACAAACCTGAAATTGATAATGTTATGGCTTCTGGAATTTTATTGGAAGAAGTTGGGAAATAGAGCTTTTTTGTTTGCTTTTCCCCAGCTTTCTGTGCTTCTATAGAGGAAAATTAAGTATGGTTGCAGACGGCAGTAACAGCGCCCGTCTCTCAGTTGATCATGCCAGATATGATTCCTGTCCATGCTATGGTTAAGTGCACTTTAGTATATGCTAATTTGCATCTTTTCTGTCTTTTTCTATTTATTATGTTTTAAGTGAAAGAGACGGCAGGTATAGCTACTATCACTGTAGATAATATCCTTTACAAGATTGAAATGTTTTGCAGTCTGCAAGGCTAAGTTTGCTGTGGATACATAATGTTTTGGGGTGACTGTGATGAGAGTGGGAAGTGACGTCACCATATGGGGGCGGGGCTTAGGCCGGTTTGTCTGTGTCGCAGTTACTAAGTGAGATCAATGCTACCAGATGTATATTTCCATGCTCTGCAATAAAATAGCGTTGTACCATCTTTGCTCTGTCCTGCATCTCATGACATGGTGTCAGAAGTTCTTGCCTGCGCTTCTGTTTCCTGATTGATGACAATGTCGACGTTTACCCCACCTGAGCCTTTTGATTTCTCTCAGTCTGCAGCTTCACCCTCATGGCGTCAGCGGTTTCAGCACTTCAGGATTACTTCCAAGCTGGACAAGGAGAGTGGTGATGTACAAGTTAATTCTCTTTTATACTCTATGGGGAAAGATGTGGAGCCAGTGTTCAATGCCTTTACTTTCCAAGAAGGGGAAGAATTTGACTTTGAAATAGTTATGAATAAACTCAGTGCCCACTTTGTGCCCAAAAGAAATGTGATTCATGAGAGGGCTTGTATTCACAAATGTGCTCAGCGTGTGGGAGAATCTGTGGAGTCATTTGTGCGCAGACTGTATGAACTAGCTGAATTCTGTGAGTTTGGTGTTGCTAAAGAGGAGCAAATCTGAGACAGAATACGCATAGGAATTGCAGATGCTGAAGTCTCACTGAAGCTACAGTTAGAGTCTGATTTAACATTAGATGGGGCTATTAGGATGGCCCGCCAGAGTTAACTGGTGAAAAAGCAAAGTGCTGATCTGAGGTCTGAGACTATTGTGGATGAAGTGCAGCAGTTCAGGAGAGCTGCTAGTGAAAGGCACAGTGTGAGCGGTAGACCTAGGGCAACAGATAGGCCCAGAAGTGAATGGGCGCAGCATGCCCGATGCACACGGTGCAACCGTGCCCATGATCAGAGTGTCATATGCCCTGCTAAAGACAAAATATGTAGAAAATGTAATAGAATGGGCCATTTTGAAGCGGTGTGTAAAACTGAATATATTAAGGAGATGCAGGTGGATAGCGACCAGGAGGGTCAAGAAATGTCCTTTGTAGGGTCTGTTGTTGAACGGCCGGCTTCAGAAGATGATTGGAGAGTTACTCTTACTGTAATGGGAGCCAAAGTTGACACAGGAGCAGACATCACTGTAATGTCTCTTGCAGCATTCATAAAACTGCCTCGACAGCCCCAGCTGGCGAAAGTCACAACAAAAGTCCATAGTCCTGGTGCCCGCATTGATTGTGCAGGGAAATTTCTTGCCAGCTGCGGTTACAAGCAAAGGAAATTCACCATGTGGGTGCATGTGATTAGAGGTCAGTGTGTTAACAACTTATTGAGCAGAAAAGCAGCCTGTGGTGTGGGCCTAGTAGCCAGAGTGAATGAGATCTCAGAAGATATGTTTGGTGAATTGGGCCTACTGAATCGCAACCCAGTCCGTATATCACTTAAAGGTGACGCAGTCCCATACAGCATTACTACTCCCCGTAGAATTCCGTTCCCGCTCATGCCTCAAGTGGAGAAGGATCTTCTGCATATGAAGAATATGGGGGTTATTGAAGAGGTTGTTGAAGCAACTGACTGGTGTGCCCCCATTGTGCCTGTTGCGAAGAAAAACGGGAAGTTACGCATCTGCGTAGACTTCGAAAAGGCTGAATGAGGAGGTGAAGAAAGAGAGATATGTGCTGCCGACACTTGAAGACATAGCTCTGAAATTGGCTGGGTCAAAGTTCTTCTCTACATTGGATGCTTCTAGCGGCTTTTGGCAGATACCTCTAGATCCAAAGTGCCGCAAACTGACTACCTTCATTACACCAGTAGGTCGGTTTTGCTTCTGCAGACTCCCCTTTAGGATATCCTCTGCTCCTGAAATCTTTCAAAGAGAAATGAGTTCTCTCCTAAGAGACCACGCGGGCACGGCAGTCGTCATGGACGACATCTTGGTGTATGGGTATACATTGATGGAACATGATCAGCGATTGAGCTGTGTGCTACAAACTATCAGAGAGTCCTGGCTGAAGCTAAATAAAGAGAAATGCCATTTTAGGAAAGCTGAGTTATGTTACTTTGGGCATATCATCAATGGGGATGGCATCAAGCCAGACCCCGTGAAAATTTGTGCCATTGAACAGATGAAAAGTCCTTCTGATGTACATGAGCTGAGACAAATATTGGGCTTTATAAATTATGTGGGCAGGTTCCTTCCAGATTTATCCACAATACTACACCCTATCACAGAGTTGCTAAAGAAAGATGTTGCCTGGGTCTGGGGACCTTCACAGGAAGAATCTTTTTTGAAGGTCAAGTCCCTGCTGGGGTCTGCCCCAGTGTTGGGGTTCTACGACCCTTCCAAAAAGACTGTGGTTAGTTCTGATGTGAGCAGTTATGGGTTAGGGGCCGTCCTCCTGCAGTTGAATGAAAACAAACTACAGCCCATCGCCTACTGTTCCTGTACACTGACGGCTGCTGAGTCAAAATACTCCCAAATTGAGAAAGAGTGCCTGGCTGCAGTTTGGGCCTGTGAGCGCTTTCAGTGTTACCTAGTTGGTTTAGAGAAATTTAGTCTTGAGACTGACCATAAACCGCTTGTCCCTCTAATCAACTCCTATGATATTGACAAAACACCCCTAAGATGCCAGAGACTTCTAATGAGGCTGCTCAGGTTCAACATTCAGGCAGTGCATGTGCCGGGGAAACAACTGGTTGTGGCAGATACACTATCCAGGCTCCCGCTGGCTGCTGCTGAAGAGTCTTCAACGGAATCAGATGTGAAAGTGTATGTAGATTCAGTTCTGGTCTCCAAATCCATTTCTTCAGGGAAGCTAGAACAAATAAAGAAAGAGACACATTTAGATACAGACCTTCAAGAAGTTATATAGTACATAAAAGAAGGTTGGACTGAGAGTCGGGCAGCCTGGATGTCTTTAAGTTCTTACCAGTCAGAAAGGTCGCAGCTCACGGAGCTGGATGGGCTGGTGCTGTTCCAGGACCGCATTGTTATTCCTGTTAGCATGCGGCAGGAGATGTTAACAGGATTCATGATGGCCACTTAGGCTTTACAAAGTGCAGAGAAAGGGCAGCTATGGCAGTATGGTGGCGTCTGGGATCAGTTCCGACATTGCAAGTCATGTGTCAAAATGTGCCTTTTGCTGGGAACGCCGGGCTACTCAGCGAAGGGAGCCCTTGATTTCTAATCCGCTGCCTGCTGGCCCGCAGCTGATTTGTGCGAACTGCACAGGAAAAAATTCCTAGTCGTGATCGACTACTATTCCAGGTATTTGGAAATTGCACCTTTAAATGAAATCACAAGTCAAGCCGTTATCACTCGTCTCAAGAGCTTGTTCGCCAGGTGGGGCATACCAATGGAGTTGGTGAGTGATAACGGAATGCAGTTTGCTTCCACAGAGTTCAGTTCTTTCAGCAGAGAATATGATTTTGTACAGTCCACGTCAAGTGCACATTACCCGCAGGCCAACGGAATGGCTGAAAGGGCAGTTCAAACAACAAAGTTCATTTTGAAGCAATCTGAGCCGTACCTGGCCCTCTTATCCTATAGGGCGACTACCATTCAAGCCACGGGGTTTTGCCCGGCACAGCTGATGCTAGGACGCCAGATTCGCACCACCTTACCATCTGTGGGTGTCTTCCAGCCAACTAGCTCTATTCCTTGGGACGAAGTCCTTAGGGGGGATGAAGAGGCAAAAAGGGGCTATCGATTCTTCTACGACAGGAGACATTCTGTGAGGCCCTTGCAGGAGCTGAATGTGGGGAAAAGTGTCAGAATTAAACTGGATGATGAGAAGAAATGGAAGATGCCTGCTACGGTAATTGGACGCTCTCCAGAACCAAGGTCTTATGTAGTCCTTACTGATGGAGGGACAGTCACACGTCGAAATCGAAAACATCTTCAGTCTGTACCTGAGAGTTTGGAACTGGATGCCTCAGTACCACCGCCGGTGGGATCCCCTGTTTTAAGAGGGGTGCCTTCCCCTCAGCAATATCACAGCGGGGATATGTCTTTGCCTCCAGCAGACTCTCAATCACTTTCCTCTGTATCAGAGGACAGTTCATGTAGAGTTACATCAAGCGGAAGAGTGGTGAAACTTCCGGCCCGATATCGGGATTAACATTAGTTAGAGCAGTGATCGGAAGTATGGGCAGAATAATCCCATGGTCACTGTGGACTAGGGTAGTCTACCCCGATGTTCAAGTCAGGATGTAATTCATGTTGTTATATACTATTCAAAACTTGTTGTATGCTTTTGTATACAGGTAGCCCTCAGTTTACGCCAGGGTTAGGTTCCAGAAGGAATGGTTGTAAATCGAAACCGTTGTAAATTGAAACCCAGTTTATAATGTAAGTCAATGGGAAGTGAGGGAGTTAGGTTTTAGGCCCCTCTCAAAATTGTCATAAGTAACACCTAATACATTATTTTTAAAGCTTTGAAATGAAGACTTTAAATGCTAAACAGCATTATAAACCTAATAAAATAATCACACAACGCAGAATATATAATTAAACTAAAGAAAACAAGAAACTCCTCGGCACTCCAAAGGTAGGATAAGTAAAAACAGTCCTTTATTTGGTTAGCGTAGTAAAAACATAAACCACATACAGCAGCTTGATAAAATAATGTATAGAACAGGAAAACAGGGGGAACATCACCCTCCTGTGACATCATACGCATTTCATGCCTCTGGGGCACTTGTTCACTGATGATATAATTGAACTAAGTTAAATGAACAAAAACATTTGCTAAACAGCATTATAAACCTAATAAAATAATCACACAACACAGACTTCACTTGCATTTTTCTGCAAACAGTTCTTTCTATGCATTCCAATCTGGACTGATTTATAGACAGGAAGATCTAGTTCCTTTGAAATCTGCTCAATAGCTCAGGTCTGGTTAAACTGTTCAATTTCAGCTTGCTTGGCTTTTCTGCAATACAAGTGGACAGCTCCACCTACTGGCTATCTTAATAAATGCGCTGCTTCTCGATGCTTTTCAATAGCAGTCACATGACTGGAAAAAAGGTTGTTATTCTGAAACGGTGTAAATTGAACCATTGTAAAACGAGGGCCACCTGTACTTTATTTGTTGTATTCAAATGAAAAAAAAAATGTATGCCTTCTCCTTTGAAAAGGGCGAAGATGTGATGAGAGTGGGAAGTGACGTCACCGGATGGGGGCGGGGCTTAGGCCCGTTTATCTGTGGCGCAGTTACTAAGTGAGATCAATGCTACCAGATGTATATTTCCATGCTCTGCAATAAAATAAGGTTGTACTATCTTTTGCTGTGTCCTGCATCTCATGACAGTGACTTAACTGATGCTGTGTTTTTTTTTAGGAAACCCCACATAATTTAAGCATCTGCCCTTAAATATGTTTCAATAAGCAGATGGTCCTGGCATGCTTGCTTAGTAATCCTATACTGGAGTTAGATATTGTGCAAACAGATTAAGATATTCTGTTTTTCTAAAGAGACCTCTTATAATTTGGGGTGGACGGTGGTGGTTCCTGCTGGCATGCAATGCTCTTCCCACACAACATATGCATATATTGTGTTTCTGTTTATTACACCAGTTGTGAATGATATATTTAGTAGGAGGAAGTAGCTATGCATGCACAATTGCAGTAAACATGTTGGCTGTGATCAGGGTCAAGTGCAAAAAGCGCTGTGCACACATGCTCAGTGTTCAGTAGTAATTGCCAGCACTCTTGATTCTGGAACCTTTTGATAGTGACCACAGATCTTGTTATTTATGTCCCAAGGCAACTAGTAGTGTGGAGCGGGCTCTTCCTTTTGGCCTTGCATTTTGAAAACATTTTAGAATTTACTTTACATAATTATGCACTTGGTCTGTGGAATTAAGGTTTAAAGGTTTTTTTTCAAGAAAGGTCATGTAATGTTTTAGTTTATTTCCTGTAAAGACTTCACAATCTGCAGTCTTTAAATGTATTTATTTTTAAACATGGCCAACCTTTTTATTTAAATAATATGCAGGATTTGTCTACGTTTATACGCATTTATATTTATGAATGTAAGTTTTCTTGGTGTGTAAATACTCTTTTTCTGCTAGGAGGGTACCCTGGGGCATGGGCAGAGATAGGTGAGTGGGACAGCCCCTTGGGGGAAAAGAGGGGAGTCAGGGAAACAGGCTGCAAATTTTAAAACTTCAAAAGCGTGTGAAAATAAGAAAATAAAGAAACAAGTGAGTGGTATCTAGTATGAATAATATGCTTCACTGAATGAGGATATAGCTATAGAGATGTTTTCTGAACTTTTAAAGGTTTTTGTCCAGAGCAACCTCATTACAAAAATATTAACCTTGTTGGGTTGATAATAAAATTAATTTAAATTTTCTTTAGTCTATCAGCATGTAAAATACTAACCCTAACTTTTGACATATATTCCTCATCCTCTTGCGTAAAACACAAACTTTAATTAGAACTGGTCATGTTGTTTGGGTTATTTACAAAAGACAAATACATACACGTAGGAGGAGATTGCTGGTAAGAAAATTAAAGGGACTTTAAGCTCAAAATGTAATTCCCCTCACATCTTTAATTATACATAAATGTAAAATATTGTGATACACGTTCATTATTTATTTTGCCTTTTTTTTCTGTAATTTTAAATCTGAAAACTGTAGTTATTCCATGCCCACCAGAGAGGCTGGAGTGCATTCTGTGGAATGCAGAACACTGACACTTTTACATACTGCATGGTGATAGGCTGCTATTTTTTTTATACAAGTCCCCAATTGGCCACAGCAAAAGAAGTTAAAGCAAACAATATTTAAGAGGCTTTTAAAGGGGTGTGTCTCGGTCCTGCAAAACTACATATTTTTCTAACAAAATTGGAGTTTTAAAATATTGATGTTGCATGCAAATCTTTTGCAATTTAGCAAATAATTTATGATGTATAAATGAACCTAATTTTTTTTCTTTCATGATTCAGATAGAGCATGAAATGTTAATCAACTTTCTTATTTACTCCTATTATCAATTTTTTCTTTGTTCTCTTGCTATCTTTATTTTAAAAGCAGGAATGTAAATCTTAGCAGCCAGCCCATTTTAGGTTCATCACCATGGATAGCGCTTGCTTATTGGAGGCTTACATTTATCCACCAATAGGCAAGCATAACCCAGGTTCTCAACTGAAAATGGGCCCGGTCCTAAGCATCACATTCCTGCTTTTTAAATAAAGAAAGCAAGAGAACAAAGAAAAATTGATAATAGGAGTACATTAGAAAGTTGCTTAAAATTGCTGCTTTGTCTGAATCATGAAAGAAAAAAAATTGGGTTTAGTGTCCCTTTAATGTTCCTTTAACTTGGTAACAGTGATATTGTACCTTTGGACCTATTAGTATTGTGATTTATTATGCAGCTACAGGATGCTTGGGAGACACAGCAAGGTCATGGTATCATCATTGTTCCAGAGATCAATAGAAGAATACAGTACTCTCTATACATGTCATTTATCTGAAGTCAATAGATTCTTTTTCCTGATCTTTCTGTAGCAAAACCACGTTAAAGGGACATAAAACCCCAAATCTTTCTTTTGTGATTCAGACAGAGCAACTTTCCAAATTACTTCTATTATCATTGTTTGCCTCCTTCTCTTGGTATCCTTTATTGATAGAGCAGCAATGCACGACTGGGAGCTTGCTGAACACATTGGTAAGCCAATGACAATAGGCATATATGTGCCTCCACCAATCAGCAGATAACTTCCAGCTCCTGAGCCTACCTAAGTATGCTTTTGAACAAAGAATACCAAGAGAGCTAAGCAAATTAGATAATAGAAGTAAATTGGAAATATATGCTCCATCTGAATCATGGAAGTTACATTTTAGGTATCATGTCCCTTTACGGGAAAAAGTATAAAGAATTGTAGGAAACATTATATTTGCCTTGCTTCATTCTGTGATTTACAATAGAAAATAGGGTAAGGGGGTGAGTGGTTAGTGATATCTACAACCAAGGAGGCAGAAGAGCTCAACTTTGGGTAGCTTTTTCTATGGGGGGGAGGGGGCTCTACTTAGGATACAGCTTCTCTTAGCTCCTGTGTGACATGCTGAGAAATTATCTTTGTACTAATGTCTAACCCCATATAAAAGATTGTTACCTTCCAAAGTAACTAGTATGTCTCCTTCACATGAGAGATGCAAGTAAACCCTTCTATAAATGGTTTATTAATGGTATGTAGCTGCTAGATTGCACTACCCACTTATGGAAACAAATTGCTATGAGTTATCTAGCTCAGGGATTGACAAACCCAGGATCCAGGAAGCTGCAGGCTCCTAAAATGTTGCCCCTGACTACTAACTTTTTAGGTTATTCTCCCTATATATTTTACAAATACTTCAGTTTGGCTCATTAATATTCTACTGGCTCCTAAATTGTAAACAGATTTGTCGACCTCTGATCTAGCTTGCTCTTTGACTTAATTTACCAAGGGCGTTGTTTCTGTTTACATACGTGTGCTCTGCATAAAGTTCTACCCTGTAACATACCAGATGTTGCCTAAAAGTGCTGTCAAATTTATAAATGTTGAAATAGCCTAAGAATGAAAAAGCTAATTTTAGAGGTTTGACTTGATCTTTTAAAGACACCTGGGGCCCCGGAGGCAATGGAAGAAGACCCAAAGGCTTCTTACAACTCAGTCAAGAGTAAGAGCTTCATCTAGAAATACTAAAAACAGCTTACGCGTACACCTGCAAGGTGTCAAGAGCTGCAACAGGTTTCAAACTGCAAACCTTACGCATGCTAGACAGCTATCCTGGTGTTGGATCAAGTCCAAAAGGACAATCCAAAGGCCTAAAAAAAGAAGGCCAAACCGCTAAGTAGCGGTAAGGGGCATTAAGCCCTCCCACCCTCCACCACATGGGGGAGGAAACTCTAAGTTCTGATGAATTCAGATGTCAGAGTGACGCAGCAGAAAAACTCCCCTGCCCGGTCATCTATGACTGAAGGCTATAAGGACTGAAACAATCCTTCCCACCTCACGGACCCATAGGTCCTCTCGAATGCTTAGTTGAACATGAAAAAACAATGATAACCTGAGCACTCGGGGCGCTTCTACCGAACCAGCCGAGCAGAACAGTGTCGCGTGTCTGAACAGCCGCAAAACCGAACGAACCCGACAGGCCAGCCTGCACCTAGGGTCCCAACCGGCAAGCTGCGTAAATTCTCCCTCGTAGTGGAAAAAAACTGAAAACAGACATTTTTAACAGAGGACTAACATGTCCAACAACTTCCGAAGAAGTAATAAAGAGTATCAATCCTAGAAGGTTCCCGAAGGAAACCGACAAATAAAAGACATCCCATCCCCGGAGGTTAACGCCCAAAAATACACAGGCCTACCCGCAGGACCAGCCAAACGGAGCCCTATCTCACAAAACTGGGAAAGATCTCAAACAAATGACAATCAGGAGATTACTTCATCCCCACATGTCTAATGAGGTGCACCATTCGAATTATCAGACTGAAATTCCCCATATCTGGTAACGATAGGGTCATTCAATAACTGAAAAACATGTCTGAGCAACACGCGAAGGCGAGCAATCCTGTAACGGAAGGCACTACACTCAAGGACAGATACCCCCGCGGGGAACTGTAGAGGCCCTCCCAAAGGCGGAAGGCCCGGGACAATAGGGCACGAGCACATTCTCAAAGAAACTTCTGGACTCTGCAGACGAACAATCGCCAACATTATGTGGAAGCGAAAACGTGCTGCAACCTCCGAGGGAAACACGCCACCCCGCATGGAGGATTCATAAACTGGGTTACCCGCATGTGCAGAAGTATGATTTGGTAGGGAACTCGCCTCTCGGAGGACAGGACCCCCAGAGGCGGATGGCTCAGCAGTCTCTTGATTCCCCGGGCCCGAGGAACCAGGTGCTCTGAAATGGCATATGGAACAAAACTGGTTGACAGGCGTCAACGAGGCCACTCCGGATTTATCTCCAGACACAGAACCTGAATCTGAAATCAAAATAGTCTCAGCATCAGAATCCTCCATAGCTGGATAGAGGATATTTAAATATGGACTAAAGTAGTGAAAACTAAAGCGGCACCTGACACCCCCAATGGCTTGGGCACTCACAACCTCCTATAACCAGACCCCTGCGGACTAGAAAATGTCCTTGCCATGCGGTCGAGAATGAGGAAATGGAACAACGGAACGTAACCATGCCCAAACACAAGGTGATCCATACAGTCCAAACAAACGCGCCCAACTAAAAGGCGCCTCACTTCCAAAGGCCTCAATGTTCCAACCACGAGCCCAGTAAACATTGCACATAAGCAGGTTGAATCACATAACAAACATGATTATAAACCCTCCGGTTCAATACCTCCCTCAGGAGATATTAAGCCTTGATTCCAAGATACTAAAAGAGACTCACTGAGACCCTTATGTATAGTTAGACCCACAAGGTGGTAGCCTCTCGGGAAACATTCACATTACAGTACTTTGCAATAAAGTAAAATGAAACGATCTTAGCGGAATCTACGCCGTGGAACAGGAACACGGCCCTGTAAGTGTGACGGATAGTAGCATCGCCTCCGCCATGGACTTGAGAGAAGAAAGCAGGCAGCAAAGCGAAGTTCTACAACGCTGATTGCTTGAGGAGCTGTTAATATGAGTCGGGATGGTTTCTCAGAAAGAAACTCCCTGCATCTCCGGACTCTAACTTTCATCCAAGCCCTCACTGAGAGACTGACAGGACTACTTAAAACAACTGTCACATACCGAAGAGTACTACCCTCCATAAGAGACAAAAACAAAAAGTAAAAATTCTGACACGTCTCTGCCATCCTCCTGGGACGAAAGGCAAAGAATGACTGGGGGATGAGGGGAGTGGGAGGAGTATTTAAGCCTTTGGCTGGGTTGTCTGTGCCTCCTCCTGGTTTCCAGGTTCATATTTCCCAAAAGTAATCATTGCAGCTGTGGACTCTTTCCATCAGAAGAAAAGGAAATTATCATGTAAGCATAATTTATTTTTTTTAATAGTAACTTTAGTATTTTGTAATTTGGGTTAATTTAGGGGGTGTTAAGTTAGGGGGCTTAGTAATTTAATTATTTATTTGCTTTGTGGGCTTTGGCGGTTTAGGGGTTAAAGGGCCACTAAACCCAAAATCTTTCTTTCATGATTCAGATAGAGAATACAAATTTAAAAAAACATTACAATTTGCTTCTATTATTTATTTTGCTTCATTTTTTAGATATCCTTATTTGAAGAAAAAGCAATGCACATGGGTGAGCCAATCACATGAGACTTCTATGTGCAGCAACCAATCAGCAGTTACTGAGCATATCTAGATATGCTTTTCAGCAAAGAATATCAAGAGAATAAAACAAATTAGATAATAGAAGTAAATTAGAAAGATGTTTAAAAATGCATTCTCTTTTTAAATTTATGAAAGAAAAAATGTGGGTTTCATGTCCCTTTAATACTTTAATAGGTAGTTTGTGTTGTGGGTTAATGGCGGATTAGAGGTTTAGTTTTATTAGGTAGTTTGCGATGTTGGGGTTGGCAGATTTAGGGGTTAATACTTTTTTTTTTTTTTAGTTGCGGTGTGGGTTTGATGGCGGATATAGGGGTTAATACACTTTAATAGTTATTGCGGTGGGGGTTGGTGGTTGACAGGTAGATAGATATTGCGCATGCTTTAGGTGTTAGTTTATTTTTGCAGGCAGTTTCGGGAGTTTCGGTGCTCCCATACACAGCGCAAGGCTTGCTGTGGCTGCCTTTGTGTGTCAGGTTCTTATTTTTCAAAAGTAATGAATGCAGCTGTGGACTCTTTCCATTTAAGAAGAAAATAAAAAAACCTTACATTACTTTAAAAAACAAAACAAAGTATAAATTAAAGGAACAGTCTAGTCAAAATTAAAATTCTGGTGTAGACTGTCCCTTTAACCCTTTGACGGCTCTGCTAGTCAAATCAGCCAATAGAATGTTAGTAGCTCTCATCCTATTGGCTGACTTGAATTTAAAGAATCAAATCAGCCAATAGGAGTTCAAGGGACGCCATTTTTATTCGCGTACCTTGAATTCACTATTCAGTGTATGGCGGAGATCGTATGAAGAGGATCCTCCACTCTCCATGGCTCCACGGTCGCTGGTCTTCAGTTCCAGGGTCGCTCGTCTTCAGCTCTGCGGTCATCGGTCTTCAGCTCCGCCCTCCGTTCTGCGCTGGATTGTTCCTGGAAGAAGAAAGAAGAGGTCCCCGCTTGGAAGAAGACTTCACTGCATAGGACAGGACCTTCTCCGCCTGACTTCAGGAATGGTGAGTACCAACCTGGTGGTTAGACTTAGGTTGTTTTTTTAAAAAAAAAAATTTTTCTCCAACATAGGTGTGTCCGGTCCACGGCGTCATCCTTACTTGTGGGATATTCTCCTCCCCAACAGGAAATGGCAAAGAGCCCAGCAAAGCTGGTCACATGATCCCTCCTAGGCTCCGCCTACCCCAGTCATTCTCTTTGCCGTTGTACAGGCAACATCTCCACGGAGATGGCTTAGAGTTTTTTAGTGTTTAACTGTAGTTTTTATTATTCAATCAAGAGTTTGTTATTTTGAAATAGTGCTGGTATGTACTATTTACTCAGAAACAGAAAAGAGATGAAGATTTCTGTTGGTATGAGGAAAATGATTTTAGCAACCGTAACTAAAATCCATGGCTGTTCCACACAGGACTGTTGAGAGCTATTAACTTCAGTTGGGGGAACAGTATGCAGTCTCTTGCTGCTTGAGGTATGACACATTCTAACAAGACGATGTAATGCTGGAAGCTGTCATTTTCCCTATGGGATCCGGTAAGCCATGTTTATTACGATCATAAATAAGGGCTTCACAAGGGCTTATTAAGACTGTAGACTTTTCTGGGCTAAATCGATTCATTATTAACACATATTTAGCCTTGAGGAATCATTTTATCTGGGTATTTTGATATAAGTATATCGGCAGGCACTGTATTAGACACCTTATTCCTTAGGGGCTTTCCCAAAGCATAAGCAGAGCCTCATTTTCGCGCCGGTGTGGCGCACTTGTTTTTGAGAGGCATGGCATGCAGTCGCATGTGTGAGGAGCTCTGATACTTAGAAAAGACTTTCTGAAGGCGTCATTTGGTATCGTATTCCCCTTTGGGCTTGGTTGGGTCTCAGCAAAGCAGATACCAGGGACTGTAAAGGGGTTAAAGTTTAAAACGGCTCCGGTTCCGTTATTTTAAGGGTTAAAGCTTCCAAATTTGGTGTGCAATACTTTTAAGGCTTTAAGACACTGTGGTGAAAATTTGGTGAATTTTGCACAATTCCTTCATGTTTTTTCGCAATTGCAGTAATAAAGTGTGTTCAGTTTAAAATTTAAAGTGACAGTAACGGTTTTATTTTCAAACGTTTTTGTACTTTGTTATCAAGTTTATGCCTGTTTAACATGTCTGAACTACCAGATAGACTGTGTTCTGAATGTGGGGAAGCCAGAATTCCTATTCATTTAAATAAATGTGATTTATGTGATAATGACAATGATGCCCAAGATGATTCCTCAAGTGAGGGGAGTAAGCATGGTACTGCATCATTCCCTCCTTCGTCTACACGAGTCTTGCCCACTCAGGAGGCCCCTAGTACATCTAGCGCGCCAATACTCCTTACTATGCAACAATTAACGGCTGTAATGGATAATTCTGTCAAAAACATTTTAGCCCAAATGAACACTTGTCAGCGTAAGCGCGGCTGCTCTGTTTTAGATACTGAAGAGCATGGCAACGCTGATACTAATATCTCTGAAGGGCCCCTAACCCAGTCTGATGGGGCCAGGGAGGTTTTGTCTGAGGGAGAAATTACTGATTCAGGGAACATTTCTCAACAGGCTGAACCTGATGTGATTGCATTTAAATTTAAGTTGGAACATCTCCGCATTCTGCTTAAGGAGGTATTATCCACTCTGGATGATTGTGACAAGTTGGTCATCCCAGAGAAACTATGTAAAATGGACAAGTTCCTAGAGGTGCCGGGGCTCCCAGAAGCTTTTCCTATACCCAAGCGGGTGGCGGACATTGTTAATAAAGAATGGGAAAGGCCCGGTATTCCTTTCGTCCCTCCCCCCATATTTAAAAAATTGTTTCCTTTGGTCGACCCCAGAAAGGACTTATGGCAGACAGTCCCCAAGGTCGAGGGAGCGGTTTCCACTTTAAACAAACGCACCACTATACCCATAGAGGATAGTTGTGCTTTCAAAGATCCTATGGATAAAAAATTAGAAGGTTTGCTTAAAAAGATGTTTGTTCAGCAGGGTTACCTTCTACAACCAATTGCATGCATTGTCCCTGTCGCTACAGCCGCATGTTTCTGGTTCGATGAGCTGATAAAGGCGGTCGATAGTGATTCTCCTCCTTATGAGGAGATTATGGACAGAATCAATGCTCTCAAATTGGCTAATTCTTTCACCCTAGACGCCACTTTGCAATTGGCTAGGTTAGCGGCTAAGAATTCTGGGTTTGCTATTGTGGCGCGCAGAGCGCTTTGGTTGAAATCTTGGTCGGCTGATGCGTCTTCCAAGAACAAGCTACTTAACATTCCTTTCAAGGGGAAAACGCTGTTTGGCCCTGACTTGAAAGAGATTATCTCTGATATCACTGGGGGTAAGGGCCACGCCCTTCCTCAGGATCGGCCTTTCAAGGCAAAAAATAAACCTAATTTTCGTCCCTTTCGTAGAAACGGACCAGCCCGAGGTGCTACGTCCTCTAAGCAAGAGGGCAATACTTCTCAAGCCAAGCCAGCTTGGAGACCAATGCAAGGCTGGAACAAGGGAAAGCAGGCCAAGAAACCTGCCACTGCTACCAAGACTGCATGAAATGTTGGCCCCCGATCCGGGACCGGATCTGGTGGGGGGCAGACTCTCTCTCTTCGCTCAGGCTTGGGCAAGAGATGTTCTGGATCCTTGGGCGCTAGAAATAGTCTCCCAAGGTTATCTTCTGGAATTCAAGGGACTTCCCCCAAGGGGGAGGTTCCACAGGTCTCAGTTGTCTTCAGACCACATAAAAAGACAGGCATTCTTACATTGTGTAGAAGACCTGTTAAAAATGGGAGTGATTCATCCTGTTCCATTAAGAGAACAAGGGATGGGGTTCTACTCCAATCTGTTCATAGTTCCCAAAAAAGAGGGAACGTTCAGACCAATCTTAGATCTCAAGATCTTAAACAAGTTTCTCAAGGTTCCATCGTTCAAGATGGAAACCATTCGAACTATTCTTCCTTCCATCCAGGAAGGTCAATTCATGACCACGGTGGATTTAAAGGATGCGTATCTACATATTCCTATCCACAAGGAACATCATCGGTTCCTAAGGTTCGCATTCCTGGACAAGCATTACCAGTTCGTGGCGCTTCCTTTCGGATTAGCCACTGCTCCAAGGATTTTCACAAAGGTACTAGGGTCCCTTCTAGCTGTGCTAAGACCAAGGGGCATTGCTGTAGTACCTTACTTGGACGACATTCTGATTCAAGCGTCGTCCCTTCCTCAAGCAAAGGCTCACACGGACATCGTCCTGGCCTTTCTCAGATCTCACGGATGGAAAGTGAACGTGGAAAAGAGTTCTCTATCTCCGTCAACAAGGGTTCCCTTCTTGGGAACAATAATAGACTCCTTAGAAATGAGGATATTTCTGACAGAGGCCAGAAAAACAAAGCTTCTAGACTCTTGTCGGATACTTCATTCCGTTCCTCTTCCTTCCATAGCTCAGTGCATGGAAGTGATCGGGTTGATGGTAGCGGCTATGGACATAGTTCCTTTTGCGCGCATTCATCTAAGACCATTACAACTGTGCATGCTCAGTCAGTGGAATGGGGATTATACAGACTTGTCTCCGAAGATACAAGTAAATCAGAGGACCAGAGACTCACTCCGTTGGTGGCTGTCCCTGGACAACCTGTCACAAGGGATGACATTCCGCAGACCAGAGTGGGTCATTGTCACGACCGACGCCAGTCTGATGGGCTGGGGCGCGGTCTGGGGATCCCTGAAAGCTCAGGGTCTTTGGTCTCGGGAAGAATCTCTTCTACCGATAAATATTCTGGAACTGAGAGCGATATTCAATGCTCTCAAGGCTTGGCCTCAGCTAGCGAGGGCCAAGTTCATACGGTTTCAATCAGACAACATGACAACTGTTGCGTACATCAACCATCAGGGGGGAACAAGGAGTTCCCTAGCGATGGAAGAAGTGACCAAAATCATTCTATGGGCGGAGTCTCACTCCTGCCACCTGTCCGCTATCCACATCCCAGGAGTGGAAAATTGGGAAGCGGATTTTCTGAGTCGTCAGACATTGCATCCGGGGGAGTGGGAACTCCATCCGGAAATCTTTGCCCAAGTCACTCAGCTGTGGGGCATTCCAGACATGGATCTGATGGCCTCTCGTCAGAACTTCAAAGTTCCTTGCTACGGGTCCAGATCCAGGGATCCCAAGGCGGCTCTAGTGGATGCACTAGTAGCACCTTGGATCTTCAAACTAGCTTATGTGTTCCCGCCGTTCCCTCTCATCCCCAGGCTGGTAGCCAGGATCAATCAGGAGAGGGCGTCGGTGATCTTGATAGCTCCTGCGTGGCCACGCAGGACTTGGTATGCAGATCTGGTGAATATGTCATCGGCTCCACCTTGGAAGCTACCTTTGAGACGAGACCTTCTTGTTCAGGGTCCGTTCGAACATCCGAACCTGGTTTCACTCCAGCTGACTGCTTGGAGATTGAACGCTTGATCTTATCGAAGCGAGGGTTCTCAGATTCTGTTATCGATACTCTTGTTCAGGCCAGAAAGCCTGTAACTAGAAAGATTTACCACAAAATTTGGAATAAATATATCTGTTGGTGTGAATCTAAAGGATTCCCTTGGGACAAGGTTAAGATTCCTAAGATTCTATCCTTCCTTCAAGAAGGATTGGAAAAAGGATTATCTGCAAGTTCCCTGAAGGGACAGATTTCTGCCTTGTCTGTGTTACTTCACAAAAAGCTGGCAGCTGTGCCAGATGTTCAAGCCTTTGTTCAGGCTCTGGTTAGAATTAAGCCTGTTTACAAACCTTTGACTCCTCCTTGGAGTCTCAATTTAGTTCTTTCAGTTCTTCAGGGGGTTCCGTTTGAACCCTTACATTCCGTTGATATTAAGTTATTATCTTGGAAAGTTTTGTTTTTAGTTGCAATTTCTTCTGCTAGAAGAGTTTCAGAATTATCTGCTCTGCAGTGTTCTCCTCCTTATCTGGTGTTCCATGCAGATAAGGTGGTTTTACGTACTAAACCTGGTTTTCTTCCAAAAGTTGTTTCTAACAAAAACATTAACCAGGAGATTATCCTACCTTCTCTGTGTCCGAAACCAGTTTCAAAGAAGGAACGTTTGTTGCACAATTTGGATGTTGTTCGCGCTCTAAAATTCTATTTAGATGCTACAAAGGATTTTAGACAAACATCTTCCTTGTTTGTTGTTTATTCTGGTAAAAGGAGAGGTCAAAAAGCAACTTCTACCTCTCTCTCTTTTTGGATTAAAAGCATCATCAGATTGGCTTACGAGACTGCCGGACGGCAGCCTCCCGAAAGAATCACAGCTCATTCCACTAGGGCTGTGGCTTCCACATGGGCCTTCAAGAACGAGGCTTCTGTTGATCAGATATGTAGGGCAGCGACTTGGTCTTCACTGCACACTTTTACCAAATTTTACAAGTTTGATACTTTTGCTTCTTCTGAGGCTATTTTTGGGAGAAAGGTTTTGCAAGCCGTGGTGCCTTCCATTTAGGTGACCTGATTTGCTCCCTCCCTTCATCCGTGTCCTAAAGCTTTGGTATTGGTTCCCACAAGTAAGGATGACGCCGTGGACCGGACACACCTATGTTGGAGAAAACAGAATTTATGTTTACCTGATAAATTACTTTCTCCAACGGTGTGTCCGGTCCACGGCCCGCCCTGGTTTTTTTTTAATCAGGTCTGATAATTTATTTTCTTTAACTACAGTCACCACGGTACCATATGGTTTCTCCTATGCAAATATTCCTCCTTAACGTCGGTCGAATGACTGGGGTAGGCGGAGCCTAGGAGGGATCATGTGACCAGCTTTGCTGGGCTCTTTGCCATTTCCTGTTGGGGAGGAGAATATCCCACAAGTAAGGATGACGCCGTGGACCGGACACACCGTTGGAGAAAGTAATTTATCAGGTAAACATAAATTCTGTTTTTTTTGGGGGGGGGGGGGGGTTATTTAGATTAGGGTGGGCACTTTGTAAAAGAGCTAAAAGCCCTTTTAAGGGCAATGCCCAAACAAATGCCCTTTTCAGGGCAATGGGTAGTTTAGGTTTTTTAGTGTTAGGCTCTTTTATTTTGGGGGGTTTGGTGGGTGGGGGTTTACTGTTAGGGGGGACTTTGTGTATTTTGAATGTAAAAGAGCTGTTTATCTTGGGGCAATGCTTTGCAAAAAGCCCTTTTAAGGGCTACTGGTAGTTTAGCATTAGATTAGGGGTGTTTTTATTTTGGTGGGGCTTTTTTATTTTCATAGGGATTAGGTATAATTTTTTAAAATTTAATAATTTGTTTTTTATTTCCTGTAATCTTAGATTGTTTATTTTCTGTAATTGTGGCTTAAAGAGACAGTCTACACCAGAATTTTAACTTTGACTAGACTGTCCCTTTAATTTATACTTAGTTTTTTTTTTTTTTTTGTTTTTTAAAGTAATGTAAGTTTTTTTTTAATTTTAATAGTAACTTTAGTATTTTGTAATTTAGGTAATTTGGGTTAATTTAGGGGGTGTTAGGTTAGGCGGCTTAGTAATTTAATTATTTATTTGCGTTGTGGGCTTTGGCGGTTTAGGGGTTAATACTTTAATAGGTAGTTTGCATTGTGGGTTAATGGCGGAATATGGGTTAATAGTTTTATTAGGTAATTTGCAATGTTGGGGTTGGCGGATTTAGGGGTTAATACTTTAATAGGTTTATTGCGGTGTGGGTTTGATGGCGGATATAGGAGTTAATAGTTTAATTATTACTTGCGGTGTGGGTTTGATGGCGGATTTAGGGGTTAATATTTTAGTTATTACTTGCAGTATGGGTTTGATGGAGGATATAGGGGTTGATAGTTTAATTAGGCATATTGCATTGTGGGGGGTTGTCGGTTTAGGAGTTAATACTTTTATTAGTTCCGATGTGGGTTTGATGGCGGATATAGGGGTTTCACGTGTCGGGTTTATTTTTGGGAGGCGTGTTAGACTGTTATGGGAGACTTGATATATCTTTTATTTTTCTTAGGCGCCGGCAGTTTCTAATGTGCCGTAAGTCACTAGCGACTCCAGAAATTTGTATTTACGCACATTTCTGGACATCGCTAGTTTATCTGACTTACGGCACTTTATGAACTGCTGGCGCCCTATATGTAATTGCCCGATGTGCAAGGTGAAATTACGGGCAGCGCAGTTTTCAGCGCTTGCGTCGAAGCCTGCGCCGTATATGTAATCTCGCCCCAGGTTGGTACAAGTGAATCTGTCTAATAACAGAGGTCAAAGATTGCATGAGAGCTGAGTTGTCTGTCTCTTATATCAGGTCTTGATGAATACTGAGCACAAGGGCACCGGGCTGTTGAAAGAGGTAGGAGCATAGTGGCTCTTTTCCTCGTTGTGGCCTGCATCTAATCAACCATTTGACACTTTTAATGGCTTCCACATGCTCATTTCCATATATTTTTCAAGGGGTGTATCCATTAACTGTAAAACAAGTAAATCATGCCACCAAATGATTTTAGTAATTTTTTTTCTTTCAAATTGATCTCTTGTAATTCACTTTTTTATAGCTGATTATACCACTCACACTCACATACATATATGTATATATAAATCAGTTATTGGTGATTGCTAGTGAACTCCATTTGTCTCTACCATTTGTAACAGCACAGCAATATATTTATTAACTTAACTCCGTTAATGCCATCAGTGTGATACAGTTATTGCAGTAAAATTCTTATCATTACTCTCCTTTCGTTCTTTGTTACCCTTATATTTACTGAGGATTGCTAAATTATGTGCTAGACTATTATTAAATACTAGAATATTTCAATCCCTGCATTTTATACAAGACATGGAAGCGCAGATTCATTTTATATTTAATTTAGTTCACACAGCTGTGAGTATTTGTTGGTCATTTCATTTGTGGTCCCCCCCCCAAAAAAAAACTAAGGGAACAAGACCATCTAATATAAATTATACGTCAAGACATTCTGCATCCTCTTCAGCACAGCCACAAAATGTTTGGACTTCTATCTTTTTAAATTAAATTTAAAGGGGCATAGAGGAGCAAAAGTTAAAATTAAAATGCAAAAGAACATTTTGCTATTGCACTATTGCTTGTACAGAAGTATGTGTTTAACATCAGAAAAGGGGTGCAGTGTGCACAGTTAAAGGGACAGTCTAGTCAAAATGAAACTATCATGATTCAGATAGGGCATGCAATTTTAAACAACTTCCCAATTTATTTTTATCATCAAATTTACTTTGTTCTCTTCATATTCTTTGTTGAAAGCTACACCTAGGTATGCTCATATGCTAATTTCTTAGCCCTTGCGGCTGCCTCTTATCTCAGTACATTATGACAGTTTTTCACAGCTAGACAGCGCTAGTTAATGTGTGCAATATAGATAACATTGTGCTCACTCCTGTGAAGTTAGCACTGATTGGCTATAATGCAAGTCTGTCAAAAGAACTGAAATATGGGGGCAGTCTGCAGATGCCTAGATACAAGGTAATCACAGAGGTAAAAAGTGTATTAATATAAGCATGTTGGTTGTGCAAAACTGGGAAATGGGTAATAAAGGGATTATCTATCTTTTTAAACAATAACAATTCTGGAGTAGACTGTCTCTTTAAAGTCTGCACAGGACTGGCAAACACGTTGCAGGTCCTAAGCTGAATGTGGCCACTGATTAGCTACACGCAAATGCCACCTCTGATTGGCTCAGCAGTCATGTTGCACTCCAGACCAGTAATGCATTGCTACACCTAAGCTGACTTTATTGCCCCTTTAAATTTAGTCTATATATAATAGTTTCTAAACAAATCCATCTCCTTTGAGCATGTGTCCCATTTAGCGTTTGTCTTTCACATTGTCAGCAGAACAAGTGATATTTAGGTTATCCTCAGCAAAGGATTCAGATTTCATTTGCAGCCAGAGCATTGCGGAGATTAAAAGATCATTTGCATCTAAGATGTTATTTTGGAAACATATCTGCTGATTTACTGAAGTCAGCTATTGACAATATTTATAATACGAGCCATGCGAATTAGATATTTGAAGAGACACTAGAGATACGCTGAACTGGGATTGGACAGATTTGGAGTGGTTTAAATATTTTCCTTTTCTAGATTTTCTTCAGGAAATGAGGTCTCTTTCTTTGCATTTAGATCACTTTTGATTTTGTTTTTTTCATGCAAAACTTGGAGAGGGAACTCTTTTACAGCAGACAATACTGTTAGTTTGCAGAAACATCTCCCAAAGGAATCTGTGTGATTGTCTTCATTTGTTCAACTCTTATTTGGCCTGAAATCAGAGTAGTTGGCCTCACAAAGAATAAAAACAAAGTATATGATTCTGGAAAACAAATTCTATGTGTTTTATTTGGAATATTACTGAATCATAGTAAGTCATAAGAAATATACAACCTACCACATTTATATATAATAAATTGTTCGATAAATTCAAATGGTGAAGACCGTTCAAAGTCTTACATTGATATTGCCTTTGTGCACGTTGGGTCAATTTTCTCTAAGCCATTGTGAGGCCAGTGAGGAGCAGGGTGGATAAAAATCAATGATTTAAAAAAAGAAAAAAACATGGTTTTTTTATTTCATTCAGATTTTCTTAAAATAAAATGATTTTTGAGGAAAAAATCTAGGTAAAGATAGTTTTTATTTAAGATACATTATAATCCAAAGGTTGTTCATCCGTAAATATAGTTTTTAATTATATAGCAAAAATCTGTATATTCAAGGCTGTAATGTTTTATTTTTTTGGTAAATTAATTCCATTGAATCCATTCACAATGTCATGCTCTCCCAGAGGTTTCTGTCAGATTATTTTGGACAATTTTTCTATCTTAAAAATATTATCACATATTATTGGTTTTGTAGTTCTCAAAACTGTGAATTTGTGTCTGCAGAAATAACATGCCCCTTCTTCACAGCATAAATTTTATAAAATTAACATAAAGAGTTGATAAATAGACCTTAAAGGGACATATTCACAAAAGAAAACTTTTGGGTTTCAGATAGAGCATACACATTTCAGAATTAGTTCTATTATCAGATTTGCTTCATTCTTTTGGAACCCTTTGTTGAAGGAGAGCAATGCTCTACTGGGGCCTAGCTGAATACATTGGGTAAGACAGTGACACGCAGCTAGCTTACAGTAGTGCATGGCTTCTGAACCTACCTATGCAGGATTTTCAACAATGGATACCAAGAGAACAAAGCAAATTGGATAAGAGAAGTCATATAGAAAATTTGTTAAACATTGCATCTTCTTTCTGAATCATGAAAGCTTAATTTTGACTTTGCTGTCCCTTTAATGCCATTGCTCCCCTGCAAATCTATGTACACAGAATTAACACATACTAAGTTACAAGAAGCTCACTGAATAGATGATTGTTTGGAGTGGAATAGATCTGCACAAGGACCTAAGTGTGAGGAGGGAGGGGCAAGCAGTAAAAATGAAAAATGATGTCATTGTTTTAGTTAAATAAAACTATTTCAATTGTATTATTAATGTAATCATTATTTTTCTCCTTCTAATAAAGTACAGCTGAAAAGTTGATTAAATATGAATAATAATATGAATAATAAATAATTTCATTAATTTGAATGATCTATCTATGCATAACTAATTATATATAACCAAATCAGTAATGATCTGATATAACTGGAAAAATAATCTGAAAAGCTATTATTCTAAAAAGTGAAAACCATGATTTAAATCGGTCCTACTGACTAGTGAGTTAAATTGTGATTTAAATCAGTTTGATTTGTTGAAGAGATACCTAGATAGGTATTGTGCAAGCGTCTGAAGCACTATATGACAGGAAATAGTGCTGCCATATAGTGCTCTTGCTAATGTATAATATTCTTGCAGAACTGCTGCCATATAGTGTTAGTTGTGTGTTTAAGAACCCTGCATTCTCAACCTTTGATATGAAAGCAGAAGGTGAGGTGTTGGCTGACACAACATCCAATCCCCGTATGAGACTTTTAAAACAAATTGCTGTAAAGCGCTGTCACTTCCTTTTTAACCTGCAGTTCCTTTTTTAGTAATTAGTTTGAGCGTGGAAACATCTGCCAGACGATGTGTGTCCTGTTAGGCTCTTGCAAGTCGTCGCTGGCTGCTGTTGCATAGAATTGTTTAAAACTGGATCACGTCTTTACATATTTTTGATGATAAATGAGTTTAATGAATATTATAATAGGATATAACGTCTAGTGGACTTTTTGCATACTATTAAAGGTACAGTGAAGTCAAAATTAAACTTTCACATCACACAGCATGCAATTTAAAAAAACAACAAGCTTTTTAATTTACTTCTTATCAAATTTGCTTTATTCTCTTGGTATCCTTTGTTAAAAAGTAATCATAGGAAGGTTCATTCTAGCTCAGGAGTGTGCATGTGTATAACATTGTTGCCATAGAATGCAAGACAGGTACATACTCCTGAGTTCGTATGAACCTAACTAGGTTAACGAGGTTTACTCTATAACAAAGGACGCCAAAAGAACAAAGCAAATTTAATAACAGAAGTAAATTGGAAAGTTGTTTAAAATTGCGTACGCTGTCTAAAGCATGATCATTTATTTCATTTTACTGTACCTTTAAGCGGAATGATATTTTAAAATATTCTAAAGAACTTATAGCCTAATGACAGATAGAGAAGAAACAGTGGGTGTGGGTGACTGGTTTTACTGTGCAGGTTTCTTATGAAGCCTTTCTCGTCCATCTTCTTTATGGAAATGTCTTCAACTTTTCCGTTCAGGTGTTATTTATACAGTTAAAGGGACATTCCGCTCAAACTTTAAAGGGACAGTCTACACCAGAATTTTTATTGTTTTAAAAGATAGATAATTCCTTTATTACCCATTCCCCAGTTTTGCATAACCAACACAGTTATATTAATATACTTTTAACCTCTGTGATTATCTTGTATCTAAGCCTCTTTTGACAGACTTGCAGTTTAGCCAATCAGTGCCTGCTCCCAGATAACTTCACGTGCACGAGCACAGTGTTATCTATATGAAACACATGAACTAACACCCTCTAGTGGTGAAAAACTGTTAAAATGCATTCTGGAAAGAGGTGGCCTTCAAGGTCTAAGAAATTAGCATATGAACCTCCTAGGTTAAGATTTCAACTAAGAATACCAAGAGAACAAAGCAAAATTGGTGATTAAAGTAAATTGGAAAATTGTTTAAAATTACATGCCCTATGTGAATCATGAAAGTTTATTTAGGCCTAGACTATCCCTTTAAATGCACATAGATGAATTACACCTTTGAATTGAAATATATTTTTAATATACATGTACTGGCAAAAATGCCTCTAGTAAAAGTTATCACTGTTTTAGTGTTAGCATTTTTCTCTGTATGTGATGTATAGCTAGATATTCTCAGTGCAGCATCATTTTAAGTACTACAGCTGCTCAGAGCACCAGTGGGGTTTGTATCATGTCAGCAATTAACAGATTGAGTCATTACCAGATGATACAAGCTCATTAGGTTCTCTGAGCAAGTGCTGTGTTTAAAATGCACAATGCATACTTAAATACACTTGAAACTTCTATAGCTTTTATTAGAAGCATTTTTGCTTATATTACAAAAATGCTTCCATTCAAAACAAAATGCATCCATGTGGATTCCAATTTTTGCTGGAATGTACCTTTAAGTGTGGCATTTTACATGTTAATCTTGTTCTATGTATGAGGATGGTACAGTGATTTATAGCATACTTTTTAACACCTACATTACCAGAATTCATGCAGTTATGTGTATAAGTATTATTCATACAGAGGTGTAATGAACAGTATTGCAGCATAAAGCCTCCATCCTATCATGTAATGCACACTAGCACGTCCCTTTTATTTTAAGCTCCAAAACTCACTGACACCATTTTAATTACAGATTGACAGTTTTTTTTCTCCCTTTTGAAGGGGCAGTATACACCCATTTTCATATAACTGCAGGTAATAGACACTACTATAAAGAATAATATGCACAGTTACTGATCTAAAAATCCTGTATGAAACCTTTTTAAAAACTTACTGAGAAGCTCCCAGTTTAGCACTGTTGATAAGGTTAGGCTGGGACACCCATTGAAAGGGGCTGGGAAAACAGGAACAGCAGACACCCCCCCCTTCTCTGCATATGAAAAGACAGATTATACAAACAGGAGCCAGCAGGAGTCTGTAAACGCACATATACATCTAAAACTTTGGGCCTGGGTTAGAAGTCTGAAAATCAGCACAATGTTATTATAAAATAGACAAAAATATAAATTTTTACAAAAACACTCCCAGATGAGCTGTATAAATGGATCATTTACAAAACATTTATGCTAAGAAGAATCTAGTGTACAATGTCCCTTTAAGCCCCTAGGCCTTCATCACACAGTGAATTTAAACAGTTTAAAGGTGTTGCGTAATGCAGGGGCTCACAATTTTATTTTAAACTAAGGAGCCACTCAGATTGTTAAAGAGCCAGCCATAATTTTTATGAGGAACCCATGTAAAAGATGTTTGTAGAAGAATACAAAAAATTAGGAGCCAGATCTAGAATTTTAGGAACCATATCTCCTTGGGTCCTGATATTTGTCAAGCTTTGATGTATGTTTTGAGAAATTACTCTAGGTGGCCTCTGGGTACAATTGGGTACCTGGTGTAGTCTGTGTATGCCAGTGTTTGGGCACATGTGACAATCGGTTGACTTTACCTTGACTTTATCAAGCAAAGATAACCTGATAAATCTTTTTTGTCTACAGAACATTTATAAGTTCTTTACCATACAAAGGTGTTTTTTTGTTTCCACAGAGAAGAAATGTGCCTGTTCACTGAAATCTGTAATTTATTTGTAACTGCCAACTGGAGTTCTTCATAATTAAAGTGACATTCTTGCTTAAAGGGATATGAAACCCAAACATATTATTTTCTGATTCAGACAGATAATACAATTTTAAAAATAAGTACAGCATTTGGGAATGGCGGCTTGAACATGCCGAAGTGAATAACAGATTGTCTTGAAAAAGGCTCACTGTGGAGCCGAAACATTGACTGATGTGAAACTTTTTACAATTGTCTATTTAAAGGGACGTTACTCATATGCTAAATCACTTGAAATTCCTGCAGCATATTTGCAAAGAGCTGACTTTCACATGAAAACACCTCAAAATGTAACTGTTTTGCAACGTGTTGTTGTTCATTATTTATATTATCACTTTTGTCTTGCAGCACACTTCACTGGACGGGTACACAGAGCCCCACGTTCCACCTACCAAATCAAGCAGCAGACAGAGCCTTCCTCGATGCCGTAACTCCATAGCCTCTAATACTGATGAACAACCTCATGTTGGAAACTATCGCCTGCTAAAGACCATAGGGAAAGGAAACTTTGCCAAGGTGAAACTGGCCAGACATGTCCTTACCGGTAGAGAGGTAAGTTCACAGGTGTTTTGACTAAAAATGTATCCTGAAAATTAATTCTGCACATATATAGCCAGCCATTCTTAAGCCTAATATCAGATAATGGTATTCTGCTTTTAGCGGAATCATCCCATAACTTGAGCATTTATATCTGGCTTATAAGCAAAGGGCCAATAACCCTTTCAAAGAATGTTTCTTTACTTTAAATAATACCCTCAATGTATAACCTTGTTGTATGACCCAAAAGTAGCAAATTACTGATTTTTAGATGCCCAGACTGCAAGCGGAGACTAATGGTTTAAACAGCTGTGCTTCAGATGAAACCATATCCGTCTGACTTTTCTGACCCATGCAAGGATATACAGACTCCTCATTGTAACACAATAAAGCTTTAGCAAAAATGTGGTCTTTCTGAACATTGCTTACCCATTTTTTTTTATGTGTTTCGGTAATGAAGATCTACAAAACTGCATGTCTTTTTTTTTTTTTTTTTTGGTAATTCATTTGTTTTATATTGCAGGTGGCTGTGAAAATAATTGATAAAACACAACTGAATCCCACCAGCCTCCAAAAGGTAAGGGGCACTAGTTACAAGCCTGACAATTATATTAGATGAAGGTGTCTGTACAGTTTATTTCTCTGGAAGTCTATGGACGGTCATATTATTGGGAGTTTGCAGATTGTTTACTCATACGGCACATAGAGTAAGTGAGCAGTACAGGAGGTTCAGGAAGAGATCATTTAGATCTGCTTATTGTGGGGAGAGAATCTCATAGATTGTTAGTTCTTCAGAACAGGATCCTTCTCCTGTATCAGTTTGCATTGTGAGGTATATAAGTAGTTTGGCCAAGATCTGTGGCGAGGGCCAGGCATTGAGACTGAAGCTCGGGATAGGGTGTCAGGCCTGAGCTAGGGTGTTTGGCACCAGGGATAGTGTTAGGGCTGAGGCTATGGCCTTGGTTAGGGCCAGGGATTGGATTAGCACTAGGGCTAGGACTGAAGCCAGGAATAGGGTAAGTGTTGAGGCTTGGGCTGGGGTTGTATTGGGGCCAAGGATATGATTAGCGCCGAGGCTAGGGCTGTAGTTAGGGCCAGGGATAGTATTAGCACTAGTGTTTTTGACTAGTACTGAGACCAGGAATAGAGTAAGTGTTCGACTTGAGCTAGGTTGTTTTGCACTGAGGCTAGGGCTGTGGCTACAGCCAGGGATATGATTAGCACTACGGTTTTTGACTAGCACTGAGACCAGGAATAGGGTACATGTTAGGGCTTGTGTGGAATTGTGTTTTGGGCCACAGATAGGATTAGTGCAGAGGCTAGGGCTGTTGTTAGGGCCAGGTATAAGATTAGCAGTAGATATAAGACTGGAGCTGGGGCTAGATATAGGGTAAATGTAAGGACTTGGGTCGGGGCAGGGATAGGATTATATGGCTGGGATTTTCGGCTCTGGTTAGCATTAGGCCTAGGGATAGAATTAAAGGGACAGTCTACTCCAGAATTGTTATTGTTTAAAAAGATAGAAAATCCCTTTATTACCTATACCCCAGTTTTGCATAACCAACACGGTTATATTAATATACTTTTTACCACTGTGATTACCTTGTATCTATGCCTCTACAGACTGCCCCCTTATCTCAGTTCTTTTGACAGACTTGAATTTTAGCCAATCAGTGCTGACTTCTAGGTAACTATACGGGAGTGAGCACACTGTTATCTAAATGACACACATGAACTAGCTCTGTCTAGCTGTGGAAAAACTGTCAATATGCACTATGATAAGATGCGGCCTTCAAGGTCTTAGAAATTAGCATATGAGCCTACCTAGGTTTACCAAGAGTACAAAGCAAATTTGATTGTAAAAGTAAAATGGAAAGTTGTTAAAAATTGCATGCCTTATCTGAATCATGAAAGTTTAATTTTGACTAGACTGACCCTTAACCTTGTGTTAGTGTCTTCCCCGGCATCTAAGGGGTAATGGAAGCCTCTCCCTTTATGCAGACAACCTCGCTGTGGGAACATTGTGGATTTAGTATTTTTGCAGCTACGATATTGCATCAGTGTGTGGCATTCCTAGGAAGAACGTAGCACATATAATGTATCTGTTGCTGTAAACCAGCTCTCCGAACTGCGGTTTTATTAAGAGTTTTGTTTCATCTACATTTTTTCATAAACCATATTCAGCGGTTTAGCCCGTTTCTGTGTTTGTAGAGAACAAAAGACTTACCCAATGACAAAATGTACTAAATATGGAATGTTTTTTTTCTCTCTTACTCAGACCTTTTTTTTTCGCTCAGGAATATGCAAATCCAGTTTGTTGTTCTTGCATTAATTAATGCGGACACAGCAGAGCAGTTTCGCAATTAAACATCCGATATATTCACTATATAACTGTGCAATTTGGCTATTTCTGTGCTTGAAATCTATAGACTAGCATTTTAATCTTTTATTGCAAATATTACATTTTTAAAGTATTTTAATTAGTTCTATATTATGTTGATTATTAAATGTTTTTAATTATTTACTGCCTGTCTAAAAATAAACACACACATATATAAAGGCTCCCCATCATTGTCATTAAAGGGACAGTCTACTCCGGAATTTTTATTGTTTAAAAAGATAGATAATCCCTTTTTCTCCTGTTAAGTGTGATCAGTCCACGGGTCATCATTACTTCTGGGATATTAACTCCTCCCCAACAGGAAGTGCAAGAGGATCACCCAGCAGAGTTGCTATATAGCTCCTCCCCTCTACGTCACACCCAGTCATTCTCTTGCACCCAACTAATAGATAGGATGTGTGAGAGGACTGTGGTGATTATACTTAGTTTTTATAACTTCAATCAAAAGTTTGTTATTTTAAAACAGCACCGGAGTGTGTTGTTCCTTCTCAGGGAGAATTTGAAGAAGAATCTACCTGAGTTTCTATATGATTTTAGCCGGAGTAGTTAAGATCATGTTGCTGTTCTCGGCCATCTGAGGGGTGAGGTATACTTCAGATCAGGGGACAGCGGGCAGGGTCACCTGCAAAGAGGTATGTAGCAGCTTATTATTTTCTGAGAATGGAATTGATTAGAAAATACTGCAAATACCTATATAAAGTAAGTTCAGCCTTAAATGCAGTAGTAGCAACTGGTATCAGGCTGTCATGTATGTATATTTTCACTTCAGTATTCTGGGGAATGGCACTTCACTGGAATGATACTGTATGAATAAACCTTAGCCTATATTGCAGTGAGAACGGCTAGCAGTAGGTTTCTGTGACAATTTATTATCAGGTTAAACGTTTTGCTGGCATGTTAAATCGTTTAATTTTCTGAGGTACTGGGTGAAAAATTGTGTTGGGCACTAATTATCCACTTGGCGGGCATTTTATTCAATTTTTGACAGTTTACTGATCTCCCTCACTGTTGTGTGTGAGGGGGAGGGGCTTAATTTGGCGCTTTTGCTACGCATCAGGAATTCAGTCACAAGTCTGTTTTTCTTCCCTGCATGATCCGGTTCGTCTCTACAGAGCTTAAGGGTCGTCAAAAGTTATTTTGAGGGAGGTAATCACTCACAGCAGACCTGTGAGATAGTGCTTGACTGTGATAAAAAACGTTATATTCTGTATTTTTTTTCTGTCATTTAAGGGTTAGTTATCCATTGCAAATGGGGACAATCCTTTGCTAAATATATATTTTTCCGGTTAAAATTTGATTTTATTGTTTCTCAACTGTCATAACTTCTGTGCTTCTTAAAGGCACAGTACGTTTTTTTCATACTATTGAAATTTAAATTGAAAAGTATTTCCAAGCTGCTGGTTTAATTGCTAGTGTGTTTAACATGTCTGATTCAGAGGAATATCTCTGTGCTATATGTGCTAAAGCCAAAGTGGAGCCCAATAGAAATTTATGTACTAATTGCATTGATGCTACTTTAAATAAAAGTCAATCTGTACAAATTGAACATCATTCACCAAACAACGAGGGGAAAGTTATGCCGACTAACTTGCCTCACGTGTCAGTACCTGAATCTCCCGCTCGGGAGGTGCGTGATTTGGTAACGCCGAGTACTTCAGGGCGGCCATTACAAATCACATTGCAGGACATGGCTAATGTTATGACTGAAGTTTTGTCTAAATTACCAGAACTTAGAGGGAAGCGTGACCACTCTGGGGTGAGAAAAGAGTGCGCTGATAATAATAGGGCCATGTCAGATACTGGGTCACAGTATGCGGAACATGAGGACGGAGAGCTTCAATCTGCAGGTGACGGTTCTGATCCCAATAGAGTGGATTCAGACATTTCTAATTTTAAGTTTAAGCTTGAGAACCTCCGCGTTCTACTAGGGGAGGTATTAGCGGCTCTGAATGATTGTAACACCGTTGCAATTCCAGAGAAGTTATGTAGGCTGGATAGATACTATGCGGTACCGGCGAGTACTGACGTATTTCCTATACCTAAGAGGCTTACAGAGATAATTACTAAGGAGTGGGATAGGCCCGGTGTACCCTTTTCCCCCCCTCCTGTATTTAGAAAAATGTTCCCAATAGACGCCACCACGCGGGACTTATGGCAGACGATCCCTAAGGTGGAGGGAGCGGTTTCTACTCTGGCTAAGCGTACCACTATCCCGGTGGAGGATAGCTGTGCCTTTTCAGATCCAATGGATAAAAAATTAGAGGGTTACCTTAAGAAAATGTTTGTTCAACAAGGTTTTATACTACAACCCCTGGCATGTATTGCGTCTGTCACGGCCGCGGCCGCTTTTTGGTCCGAGTCCCTGGAAGAGACTCTTGACTCAATTACTATCGAAGAAATTTCAAACAGGCTTAAAACCATTAAGCTAGCTAATTCATTAGTTTCAGATGCCGTAGTACATTTAACTAAACTTACGGCTAAGAATTCCGGTTTCGCAATTCAGGCACGCAGAGCTCTGTGGCTAAAATCGTGGTCAGCTGACGTTACTTCTAAATCTAAGTTACTTAACATACTTTTCAAAGGGCAGACCTTATTCGGGCCCGGTTTGAAAGAAATTATCGCTGACATTACAGGAGGTAAAGGCCATGCCCTGCCTCAAGACAGAGCCAAGCCTAGGGCTAGACAGTCTAATTTTCGTTCCTTTCGTAATTTCAAAGCAGGAGCAGCATCAACTTCCTCTGCTCCAAAACAGGAAGGAGCTGTTGCTCGTTACAGACAAGGCTGGAGACCTAACCAGTCCTGGAACAAGGGCAAGCAGGCCAGAAAACCTGCTGCTGCCCCTAAGACGGCATGAATTGAGGGCCCCCGATCCGGGAACGGATCTAGTGGGGGGCAGACTTTCTCTCTTCGCCCAGGCTTGGGCAAGAGATGTCCAGGATCCCTGGGCACTAGAGATCATATCTCAGGGATATCTTCTGGATTTCAAAACCTCTCCCCCAAAAGGGAGATTCCATCTGTCAAGGTTGTCAACAAACCAAATAAAGAAGGAGGCGTTTCTACGCTGCGTACAAGATCTGTTACTAATGGGAGTGATCCATCCGGTTCCGCGGTCGGAACACGGACAGGGATTTTACTCAAATCTGTTTGTGGTTCCCAAGAAAGAAGGAACCTTCAGACCAATCTTGGATTTAAAGATCCTAAACAAATTCCTAAGAGTTCCATCGTTCAAAATGGAAACTATTCGGACAATTCTACCCATGATCCAAAAGGGTCAGTACATGACCACAGTGGATTTAAAGGATGCTTACCTTCACATTCCGATTCACAGAGATCATTACCAGTATCTAAGGTTTGCCTTCCTAGACAGGCATTACCAGTTTGTAGCTCTTCCATTCGGGTTGGCTACGGCTCCAAGAATCTTCACAAAGGTTCTGGGGGCTCTTCTGGCGGTGCTAAGACCGCGAGGAATTTCGGTAGCTCCATACCTAGACGACATTCTGATACAAGCTTCAAGCTTTCAAACTGCCAAGTCTCATACAGAGTTAGTACTGGCATTTCTAAGATCGCATGGGTGGAAGGTAAACGAAAAGAAGAGTTCTCTCTTTCCACTCACAAGAGTTCCCTTCTTGGGGACTCTTATAGATTCTGTAGAAATGAAGATCTACCTTACAGAAGACAGGTTAACAAAACTTCAAAACGCTTGCCGTGTCCTTCATTCCATTCAACACCCGTCAGTGGCTCAATGCATGGAGGTGATCGGCTTAATGGTAGCGGCAATGGACATAGTACCCTTTGCACGCTTACACCTCAGACCGCTGCAATTGTGCATGCTAAGTCAGTGGAATGGGGATTACTCAGATTTGTCCCCTACTCTGAATCTGGATCAAGAGACCAGAAATTCTCTTCTGTGGTGGCTTTCTCGGCCACATCTGTCCAGGGGGATGCCATTCAGCAGACCAGAATGGACGATTGTAACAACAGACGCCAGCCTGCTAGGTTTGGGCGCTGTCTGGAATTCCCTGAAGGCTCAGGGATCATGGACTCAGGAGGAGAGTCTCCTACCAATAAACATTCTGGAATTGAGAGCAGTTCTCAATGCCCTTCTGGCTTGGCCCCAGTTAACAACTCGGGGGTTCATCAGATTTCAGTCGGACAACATCACGACTGTAGCTTACATCAACTATCAAGGAGGGACAAGAAGCTCCCTAGCAATGATGGAAGTATCAAAGATAATTCGCTGGGCATAGTCTCACTCTTGTCACCTATCAGCAATCCACATTCCGGGAGTGGAGAACTGGGAGGCGGATTTCTTAAGTCATCAGACTTTTCATCCGGGGGAGTGGGAACTTCATCCGGAGGTCTTTGCCCAAATACTTCGTCGTTGGGGCAAACCAGAAATAGATCTCATGGCGTCTCGACAGAACGCCAAGCTTCCTCGTTACGGGTCCAGATCCAGGGATCCGGGAGCGGTCCTGGTAGATGCTTTGACAGCACCTTGGACCTTCGGGAGAGCTTATGTGTTTCCACCCTTCCCGATGCTTCCTCGATTGATTGCCAGGATCAAACAGGAGAGAGCATCGGTGATTCTAATAGCGCCTGCGTGGCCACGCAGGACCTGGTATGCAGATCTAGTGGACATGTCATCCTGTCCACCTTGGTCTCTGCCTCTGAGACAGGACCTTCTGATTCAAGGTCCCTTCAAACATCAAAATCTAATTTCTCTGAAGCTGACTGCCTGGAAATTGAACGCTTGATTTTATCAAAACGTGGATTTTCTGATTCAGTAATTGATACCTTAATACAGGCTAGGAAGCCTGTTACCAGAAAGATTTACCATAAAATATGGCGTAAATACCTATATTGGTGCGAATCCAAAGGTTACTCTTGGAGTAAGGTTAGGATTCCTAAGATATTGTCTTTTCTACAAGAAGGTTTAGAAAAGGGTTTATCCGCTAGTTCCTTAAAGGGACAGATCTCAGCTCTGTCCATTCTGTTGCACAAACGTCTGTCAGAAGTTCCAGACGTTCAGGCTTTTTGTCAGGCTTTGGCCAGGATTAAGCCCGTGTTTAAAACTGTTGCTCCGCCATGGAGTTTAAACCTTGTTCTTAACGTTTTACAGGGCGTTCCGTTTGAACCCCTTCATTCCATTGATATAAAGTTGTTATCTTGGAAAGTTCTATTTTTAATGGCTATTTCCTCGGCTCGAAGAGTCTCTGAGTTATCAGCCTTACATTGTGATTCTCCTTATTTGATTTTTCACTCGGATAAGGTAGTTCTGCGTACTAAACCTGGGTTCTTACCTAAGGTAGTCACTAACAGGAATATCAATCAAGAGATTGTTGTTCCATCCTTGTGTCCAAATCCTTCTTCAAAGAAGGAACGACTTCTGCACAATCTGGATGTAGTTCGTGCCCTAAAGTTTTATTTACAGGCAACTAAAGATTTTCGACAAACGTCTTTCCTGTTTGTCGTTTACTCTGGTCAGAGGAGAGGTCAAAAAGCTTCTGCTACCTCTCTCTTTTTGGCTTCGTAGCATAATACGTTTAGCTTATGAGACTGCTGGACAGCAGCCTCCCGAAAGAATTACAGCTCATTCCACTAGAGCTGTGGCTTCCACTTGGGCCTTTAAGAATGAGGCCTCTGTTGAACAGATTTGCAAGGCTGCAACTTGGTCTTCGCTTCATACTTTTTCCAAATTTTACAAATTTTACACTTTTGCTTCTTCGGAGGCTATTTTTGGGAGAAAGGTTCTTCAGGCAGTGGTTCCTTCTGTATAAAGAGCCTGCCTGTCCCTCCCGTCATCCGTGTACTTTTGCTTTGGTATTGGTATCCCAGAAGTAATGATGACCCGTGGACTGATCACACTTAACAGGAGAAAACATAATTTATGCTTACCTGATAAATTCCTTTCTCCTGTAGTGTGATCAGTCCACGGCCCGCCCTGTTTTTTATGGCAGGTCAAAATTTTTAAATTATACTCCAGTCACCACTGCACCCTTTAGCTTCTCCTTTCTCGTTGGTTCTTGGTCGAATGACTGGGTGTGACGTAGAGGGGAGGAGCTATATAGCAACTCTGCTGGGTGATCCTCTTGCACTTCCTGTTGGGGAGGAGTTAATATCCCAGAAGTAATGATGACCCGTGGACTGATCACACTACAGGAGAAAGGAATTTATCAGGTAAGCATAAATTATGTTATTACCCATTCCCCAGTTTTGCATAACCAGCACTGTTATATTCATACACTTTTTACCTCTCTGATCTACTGGTTTCTAAGCCTCTGCAGATTGCCCCTTAGCTCAGTTATTTTTTTGGACAGACATGCATTTAAGGCAATCAGTGCCCTCTCCTAAGTAACTCCACAGGAATGAGCACAATGTTATCTATATGAAACACATGAACTAGCAGTGTCTAACTGTCAAAATGCACTGAGATAAGAGGCAGTTCGATGGCTTAGAAATGAGCATATGACCCTACCGAGGTTTAGCTTTCCACAAAGAATACAAAAAGAACAAAGTAAATTGGAAAGTTGTTTAAAATTGCATGCCCTGTCTGAATCATGAAAGTTTATTTTTGACTAGAATGTCCCTTTAATCAATTATTTTTATTATTAATGTTGTAATTTATTATTATTTTGTTATTTATTTGTAAAGCGCCACAAAATGTTGAAAAGCGCTGAGCTACATAAGTAGCAAATAGAATCGCACTAATTCATGGTAAAAAGAAGTAAAGATACATAAAACAGGCGGAACAAAAAAACCAATACGGGAGAAGGACCCTGCTCGGAAGACCTTCATTTACAGCTTTATCTTATATTTGCTTCTTTGTTATACAACAGAAATATTTGTGTTTAGTCAGAAATCAGAAGTAAAGTTATTTTGAAGATTCTCTTCCTAAAATATTTAGCAGCTACAGTCTTTATCAGAGCATCTTGTCATTTTTATCCTACAACTAGTTATATATAAAGGAGACCTTAAAGGGACATGAAACCCAGACATTTTCTTTCATGATTTAGGTAGAACATACAATTTTAAACAACTTTCCAGTTTACTTCTTTTATCAAATGTGTTTCATTCTCTTGGTATCATTTGTTGAAGGAGCAGCAATGCACTACTGGTTTCTAACTGAACACATGGGTGAGCCAATGACAATCAGTATATATATGCAGCCACCAATCAGCAACTTGAACCTAGGTTATTTGCTGCGCCTGAGCTTACCTAAATAAACCCTTCAGCAAATGATAACAAGAGAATGAAGCAAATTAAATAATAGAAGTAAATTGGAAAGTTGTTTAAAATTGTATGTTCTGTCTGAATCATAAATGTCTAATTATGACTTTACTGTCCCTTTAAGTCCTGGCAGTGAAATGGTTGTAGCTGAGTGAGTCATAGATGACATCAACCTTAGTTCATCAATATTTCACGGCAGAGGGCTTGTCGTTTGGGAATTAAGGGGCATTGGAGCAAAGCAAATAGAAGAAATCTGATCATCACAGCGCTAACTATTTGCTTTAAAATAGCTTAGTGCGTTCACTTTTTCAAACAATGTGTGTTTTTAAAGGGACAGTAAAGTCAAAATTAAAGGGACATGACACCCACAAATTTTCTTTCACGATTTAGGTAGAACATACAATTTTAAATTACTTTTCCAGTTTACTTCTATTATCAAACTTGCATTATTCTCTTGGTATCATTTGTTGAAAGAGCAGCAATGCACTACTGGTTTCTAACTGAACACATTTGTGAGTCAATGACAATCGGTGCATATATATATATATATATATATATATATATATATATATATATGCAGCCACCAATCAGCAGCTAGAACCTAGGTTCTTTGCTGCTCCTGAGCGTACCTAGATAAACCTTTCAGCAAAGGATAACAAGTGAAGGAAGCAAATTAAATAATAGAAATTGAAGTAAATTGGAAAGTTGTTTAACATTGTATGCTCTGTCTAATTAGGACTTTACTGTCCCTTTAAAGTTTTATGGACTTGATAGAGCAGGACATTTTAAACAACTTTCCAATGTACCTTTGTTATCAGTTTTGCTTAGTTCTCTTGGTACCCTTTATTAAAGAGTAATCTTAAGTGAGCTCAGGAGAGTGCACGTGCCTAGCTATCTGACAGCAGTGTTTGTATCTATAAATAATATTGCTATAAACAATGCTGCAAACACTGCTGCCACACGGCTGCTAAAGATACGTGCACACTCCTGAGCTTCTATCAGCCTACCTAGCTTTACTCTTAACAAACAATATCAACAGAACAAAGCAAATTTGATAATAAAGTAACCTGGAAAATTGTTAAAATTCACACGCTCTGTCTGAATCATGAAAGATTAATTTTGACTTAACAGCCCCTTTAGTATATTTATGACAAATACCTTAGTATTACCTTTCACATGAATCTTATACTTTTAAAAGTCGAAAAATCTTAACATTCCGAAAACAATTGTATTGGTTACTTTCCGCCTGCATTGTCACTTGTAACCACTTAGAAAACGTGTGTGTTTCTGTGTCATAGACGGGCAAATCTGCTTCAGCATTTATTTTGAATTAACTTGTTATTAAAGGGACACTAAACCCAGCATTTTTCTTTCATGATTCAGGTAGAGAATACAATTTTAAACAACATTCTAATTTACTTATATTATGTAATTTGTTTCATTTTTTAAATATCCTTTGTTAAAGAAATAGCAATGCACATGGGTCAGCCAATCACACGAGGCATCTATGTGCAGCCACCAATCAGCAGCTACTGAACCTATCTAGATATGCTTTTCAGCAAAGAATATCAAGAGAATGGAGCACATTAGATAATAGAAGTAAATTAGAAAGTTGTTTAAAATTGCATACTCTTTCTAAATTATGAAAGTAAAAGTTTTGGGTTTCATGTCCCTTTAATTCTGGCTGGCAAGAACTCCCTTAATTGTTAAATTGTTCTATCCTACAATAATATATGAAACTCCAAAAATAATAATAATATATGGACGTACGTTGATTTTGATTTATTTGTAAATTTGAATATTGGGTTTGATATTTTGCCTTCTTTTTTAATGACAACACCACTGATTCATTGAATGTAGAAACTTCAATTTTTATACCACTTTCCACTTTATATTGGCTGTTTTCCGGATGACACATTTACAATCCATGTATGTCTTTATCAGATATTGAAATAAATCAGTAAGTCTGCTTGCTCTTTTATAGATACTCCTTTAATGATTATTGAACTCTGCAGATGCCTGGGAGAGCTTCCACACTTTTGGGTCGATTTATTAACCCATTCGGCAGGCTTTGCCTGCCTAAGACTGCAGGTTCTCACACAAGAACCTGCAGTCCGTATTTAGGTGGTGATTTACTAGACACTACTGTTTTGTTGTTATAGAGTTACATACCAGCCAAGTTTACACATTATTAAAACAAATTAACCTCTTGTTTGCTGCAATTAATTTTTCAAAGCCAAACTCCCTCCCAGAGGCGTAACTAGAAACCACAGGGCTCAGGTGCAAGACTCTATGAAGGCCCTCCCCCCACCCCCCAAAAAAGTGAATTTGATACATATCTATTTTTTTTCTTTTTTTTTAAACATTTAACACAGAAAAAAAAAATGTGAATCATATTACATGTCTGCAAAAGGGGGTACCCTGTGCCCACAGTCTGTGAGATGGTCTTACCCCCTATTACTGTATATAGTGACACTATTTAACCCACCAGTAGTGTATATAGTGAGTTGGTGACACAATCTGTAATTTGCTGGTGAGATGGCTGGCCTGACCCTACCAACCCCAGTACTTTATATAGTGACCACAGTAGTCTGTGACATGGTCCAGCCCCCCGTACTGTATATAGTGATACTGTATAGTGACACTGTTTACCCCCAATGCTGTAGTAACAACGTCTGTAATCTGCTGGTTCCACAAACATACATACACACACATACATGCATAAACACACACACAGTCACATACACACACACACACACACATACATGCATAAATACACAGTCACATACACACATGCATAAGTACACACACAGTCACATACACACACGCATACATGCATAAATACACAGACACACACACAAACATACATGCATAAATACACACACACACGCATACATGCATAAATACACACACACACACACAAACATACATGCATAAATACACACACATACATACACACAGACATACACACACATGCATATAGGTTTAAATGGACACAACCCAATTTTTTTCTTTCGTGATTCAGAGCATGCAATTTTAAGCAACTTTCTAATTTACTCCTATTATCAATTTTTCTTCTTTCTCTTGGTATCTTTATTTAAAAAACAAGAATGTAAGTTTAGAAGCCGGACCATTTTTGGTTGAGAACCTGGGTTGTTCTTGCTGATTGGTGGATAAATTCACCCACCAATAAACAAGGGCTGTCCAGGGTGCTAAACAAAAAAATGCTTGCTCCTTAGTTTAGATGCCTTCTTTTTCAAATAAAGATAGCAAGAAAACGAAGAAAGATTGATAATAGGAGTAAATTAGAAAGTTGATTAAAATTGCATGCTCTATCTGAATCATGAAAGAGAAAATTTGGGTTCAGTGTCCCTTTAAGCTTCGGTTTAATTGTACATTAGTCATCACCCTGTGAGGTCATAGAATAACAACTTTATTATTTATTTAAATATAAATCAAATATCAAAGGAGCCTAAATCAAATGGTTCATAGAGAGAGGAGCAAGAGTTGTAATTCTATGATCCAGGTTGTTCTATGTTACCAAGTAAGTATTTTACAGCATTAATAGTATCACAGAGACAGCAATATTTACCCTTTTATTGCAAATGATTTAACCACATGATTGGCCACAATTCCCATGCATGATACACAGTTGTCAACCAAATTTATAGCAGTTTTTTATTCTGGGTAAAATAACTTTTTATACATTCAACATAATTTCTATCAAAATAAATAAATACAAAACATCATCGTAATAAAGAGATACTAGAATGAAAGTCTGCTTTTTTTTCTTGTAGTTAAAACCTACAGTACTGATACTCACAGGCAATGTCACAAATGTAGTATGGAGTTGGACCATTCAAATATAATTAAATCCATTATAGTGTTCTGCTATTAAATATGAAAATCTAATGTTGGCAGGGAAAAAAGCATCTTGTAGTATATTTTATTGTTGTTATACAGTTATTAATTGTCCATTACACCTATGCAGCAGTGATTTGGCTCCTTGGCTGCCCATTTGCACTGAGCCATGCTTTTTATGGTGATATTATGGTGACCCTAGGTCCCTACTACCCCCCGGCCAGTACTATATGTAGTGTGTGACTGTGAAGTGATACACTCTGTGAGATGGTTCGGCCCTGATACTCCCCTAAAACGCTCAGCTTCACTGGTTGCAGGCATTGCGCTACTGACCACCTGACACCTGTCCAGTCCACTCCTCCAGTTACTGGTTCAATTTAATCAGCCTGCCACAATGCCACTCAGCCTCACACTGACTCAACACCACTAGCCGAGTAGCCGTCTCTAGCCGCCCTCCTCGCTCAGCTGCCTCTGTCGTCACTCGTCTCTCACTCGTCTCTCACTCAGTCTCTCACGCTGACTGACTACATGTGCAGTCACGAGTCGATTGAGCAGACTACCTGTGCAGTCAGGAGTGGAGCCAATGTGCGTGCGGCATGCCAAAGCCAATCACAGTCAGTCAGAGTCCGGGATCATGATGGAAGTTAACTAAGTTCCGGGCACGGCACGGCCAATGGGTAAAACAGAAACACTAACCCCTGTTGTCAGAGACAGAGACACTAGTGAAGCATCACGTCACACTCACAAGATATCAGTGCAGGCAGTGGCAGGTAAACATTTTTTTCTTTCATGTAATTAGCAAGAGTCCATGAGCTAGTGACGTATGGGATATACATTCCTACCAGGAGGGGCAAAGTTTCCCAAACCTCAAAATGCCTATAAATACACCCCTCACCACACCCACAAATCAGTTTTACAAACTTTGCCTCCTATGGAGGTGGTGAAGTAAGTTTGTGCTAGATTCTACGTTGATATTCGCTCCGCAGCAGGTTGGAGCCCGGTTTTCCTCTCAGCATGCAGTGAATGTCAGAGGGATGTGAAGAGAGTATTGCCTATTTGAATTCAATGATCTCCTTCTACGGGGTCTATTTCATAGGTTCTCTGTTATCGGTCGTAGAGATTCATCTCTTACCTCCCTTTTCAGATCGACGATATACTCTTATATATACCATTACCTCTACTGATTCTCGTTTCAGTACTGGTTTGGCTTTCTACTACATGTAGATGAGTGTCCTGGGGTAAGTAAGTCTTATTTTCTGTGACACTCTAAGCTATGGTTGGGCACTTTTATATAAAGTTCTAAATATATGTGTTCAAACATTTATTTGCCTTGATTCAGGATGTTCAACGTTCCTTATTTCAGACAGTCAGTTTCATATTTGGGATAATGCATATGAATAAATCATTTTTTTCTTACCTTAAAATTTGACTTTTTCCCTGTGGGCTGTTAGGCTTGCGGGGGCTGAAAATGCTTCATTTTATTGCGTCATTCTTGGCGCAGACTTTTTTGGCGCAAAATTTTTTTCTTTGTTTCCGGTGTCATACGTGTCGCCGGAAGTTGCGTCATTTTTGACGTTTTTTGCTCCAAAAGTGTCGGCGTTCCGGATGTGGCGTCATTTTTGGCGCCAAAAGCATTTAGGCGCCAAATAATGTGGGAGTCTTTTTTGGCGCTAAAAAATATGGGCGTCACTATTGTCTCCACATTATTTAAGTCTCATTGTTTATTGCTTTTGGTTGCTAGAAGCTTGTTCACTGGCATTTTTTTCCCATTCCTGAAACTGTTATTTAAGGAATTTGATCAATTTTGCTTTATATGTTGTTTTTTCTATTACATATTGCAAGATGTCCCAGATTGACCCTGAGTCAGAAGATACTTCTGGAAAATCGCTGCCTAGTGCTGGGTCTACCAAAGTTAAGTGTATTTGCTGTAAACTTGTGGTATCTGTTCCTCCAGCTGTTGTTTGTAATGAATGTCATGACAAACTTGTTAATGCAGATAATATTTCCTTTAGTAATGTTACATTACCTGTTGTTGTTCCTTCAACATCTAATACTCAGAGTGTTCCTGTTAACATAAGAGATTTTGTTTCTAAATCCATTAAGAAGGCTATGTCTGTTATTCCTCCTTCTAGTAAACGTAAAAGGTCTTTTAAAACTTCTCATATTTCAGATGAATTTTTAAATGAACATCATCGTTCTGATTCTGATAATGATTCCTCTGGTTCAGAGGATTCTGTTTCAGAGGTTGATGCTGATAAATCTTCATATTTATTCAAAATGGAATTTATTCGTTCTTTAAAGAAGTCTTAATTGCATTAGAAATAAAGGATTCTGGTCCTCTTGATACTAAATCTAAACGTTTAAATAAGGTTTTTAAATCTCCTGTAGTTATTCCAGAAGTTTTTCCTGTCCCTGATGCTATTTCTGAAGTAATTTCCAGGGAATGGAAAAATTTGGGTAATTCTTTTACTCCTTATAAACGTTTTAAGCAATTATATCCTGTGCCATCTGACAGATTAGAGTTTTGGGACAAAATCCCTAAGGTTGATGGGGCTATCTCTACTCTTGCTAAACGTACTACTATTCCTACGGCAGATAGTACTTCCTTTAAGGATCCTTTAGATAGGAAAATTGAATTATTTCTAAGAAAAGCTTACTTATGTTCAGGTAATCTTCTTAGACCTGCTATATCTTTAGCGGATGTTGCTGCAGCTTCAACTTTTTGGTTAGAAGCTTTAGCGCAACAAGTAACAGATCATAATTCTCATAGCATTGTTAATCTTCTTCAACATGCTAATAACTTTATTTGTGATGCCATCTTTGATATCATTAGGGTTGATGTCAGGTATATGTCTTTAGCCATTTTAGCTAAAAGAGCTTTATGGCTTAAAACTTGGAATGCGGATATGTCTTCTAAGTCAACTTTGCTTTCCCTTTCTTTCCAGGGTAATAAATTATTTGGTTCACAGTTGGATTCTATTATCTCAACTGTTACTGGAGGGAAAGGAACTTTTTTACCACAGGATAAAAAATCTAAAGGTAAATTTAAGTCTAATAATCGTTTTCGTTCCTTTCGTCACAATAAGGAACAAAAGCCTGATCCTTCATCCACAGGAGCGGTATCAGTTTGGAAACCATCTCCAGTCTGGAATAAATCCAAGCCTTTTAGAAAACCAAAGCCAGCTCCAAAGTCCACGTGAAGGTGCGGCCCTCATTCCAGCCCAGCTGGTAGGGGGCAGATTACGATTTTTCAAAGAAATTTGGATCAATTCAATTCACAATCTTTGGATTCAGAACATTGTTTCAGAAGGGTACAGAATTGGCTTCAAGATAAGGCCTCCTGCAAAAAGATTTTTTCTTTCCCGTGTCCCAGTAAATCCAGCGAAGGCTCAAGCATTTCTGAAATGTGTTTCAGATCTAGAGTTGGCTGGAGTAATTATGCCAGTTCCAGTTCTGGAACAGGGACTGGGGTTTTATTCAAATCTCTTCATTGTACCAAAGAAGGAGAATTCCTTCAGACCAGTTCTGGATTTAAAAATATTGAATCGTTATGTAAGGATACCAACATTCAAAATGGTAACTATAAGGACTATCCTGCCTTTTGTTCAGCAAGGGAATTATATGTCCACAATAGATTTACAGGATGCATATCTGCATATTCCGATTCATCCAGATCACTTTCAGTTTCTGAGATTCTCTTTCCTAGACAAGCATTACCAGTTTGTGGCTCTGCCGTTTGGCCTAGCAACAGCTCCAAGGATTTTTACAAAGGTTCTCGGTGCCCTTCTGTCTGTAATCAGAGAACAGGGTATTGTGGTATTTCCTTATTTGGACGATATCTTGGTACTTGCTCAGTCTTCACATTTAGCAGAATCTCATACGAATCGACTTGTATTGTTTCTTCGAGATCATGGTTGGAGGATCAATTTACCAAAAAGTTCATTGATTCCTCAGACAAGGGTAACCTTTTTAGGTTTCCAGATAGATTCAGTGTCCATGACTCTGTCTCTGACAGACAAGAGACGTCTAAAATTGATTTCAGCTTGTCGAAACCTTCAGTCTCAATTATTCCCTTCGGTAGCCTTATGCATGGAAATTCTAGGTCTTATGACTGCTGCATCGGACGCGATCCCCTTTGCTCGTTTTCACATGCGACCTCTTCAGCTCTGTATGCTGAACCAGTGGTGCAGGGATTACACAAAGATATCTCAAATGATATCTTTAAAACCGATTGTACGACACTCTCTGACGTGGTGGACAGATCACCATCGTTTAGTTCAGGGGGCTTCTTTTGTTCTTCCGACCTGGACTGTAATTTCAACAGATGCAAGTCTGACAGGTTGGGGAGCTGTTTGGGGGTCTCTGACAGCACAAGGGGTTTGGGAATCTCAGGAGGTGAGATTACCAATCAATATTTTGGAACTCCGTGCAATTTTCAGAGCTCTTCAGTCATGGCCTCTTCTAAAGAGAGAATCGTTCATTTGTTTTCAGACAGACATTGTCACAACTGTGGCATATATCAATCATCAAGGAGGGACTCACAGTCCTCTGGCTATGAAAGAAGTATCTCGAATACTGGTATGGGCGGAATCCAGCTCCTGTCTAATTTCTGCGGTTCATATCCCAGGTATAGACAATTATGAAGCGGATTATCTCAGTCGCCAAACGTTACATCTGGGCGAATGGTCTCTTCACCCAGAGGTATTTCTTCAGATTGTTCAAATGTGGGGACTTCCAGCAATAGATCTGATGGCTTCTCATCTAAACAAGAAACTTCCCAGGTATCTGTCCAGATCCAGGGATCCTCAGGCGGAAGCAGTGGATGCATTGTCACTTCCTTGGAAGTATCATCCTGCCTATATCTTTCCGCCTCAAGTTCTTCTTCCAAGAGTAATCTCCAAGATTCTGAAGGAATGCTTGTTTGTTCTGCTGGTGGCTCCAGCATGGCCTCACAGGTTTTGGTATGCGGATCTTGTCCGGATGGCCTCTTGCCAACCATGGACTCTTCTGTTGAGACCAGACCTTTTGTCACAAGGTCCTTTTTTCCATCAGGATCTCAAATCCTTAAATTTGAAGGTATGGAGATTGAACGCTTGATTCTTAGTCAAAGAGGTTTCTCTGACTCTGTGATTAATACTATGTTACAGGCTCGTAAATCTGTATCTAGGAAGATATATTATCGAGTTTGGAAGACTTACATTTCTTGGTGTCTTTCTCATCATTTTTCCTGGCATTCTTTTAGAATTCCGAGAATTTTACAGTTTCTTCAGGATGGTTTGGATAAAGGTTTGTCTGCAAGTTCCTTGAAAGGACAAATCTCTGCTCTTTCTGTTCTTTTTTCACAGAAAGATTGCTAATCTTCCTGATATTCATTGTTTTGTACATGCTTTGGTTCGTATAAAACCTGTTATTAAGTCAATTTCTCCTCCTTGGAGTTTGAATTTGGTTCTGGGGGCTCTTCAAGCTCCTCCGTTTGAACCTATGCATTCACTGGACATTAAATTACTTTCTTGGAAAGTTTTGTTTCTTTTGGCCATCTCTTCTGCTAGAAGAGTTTCTGAATTATCTGCTCTTTCTTGTGAGTCTCCTTTTCTGATTTTTCATCAGGATAAGGCGGTGTTGCGAACTTCTTTTAACTTTTTGCCTAAGGTTGTGAATTCTAACAACATTATTAGAGAAATTGTGGTTCCTTCATTGTGTCCTAATCCTAAGAATTCTAAGGAGAGATCATTGCATTCTTTGGATGTAGTTAGAGCTTTGAAATATTACGTTGAAGCTACTAAGAATTTCCGAAAGACTTCTAGTCTATTTGTTATCTTTTCCGGTTCTAGAAAAGGTCAGAAGGCCTCTGCCATTTCTTTGGCATCTTGGTTGAAATCTTTAATTCATCATGCTTATGTCGAGTCGGGTAAAACTCCGCCTCAAAGGATTACAGCTCATTCTACTAGGTCAGTTTCTACTTCCTGGGCGTTTAGGAATGAAGCTTCGGTTGATCAGATTTGCAAAGCAGCAACTTGGTCTTCTTTGCATACTTTTACTAAATTCTACCATTTTGATGTGTTTTCTTCTTCTGAAGCAGTTTTTGGTAGAAAAGTACTTCAGGCAGCTGTTTCAGTTTGATTCTTCTGCTTATAATTTCAGTTTTTTTCATTATAAGATTTAAACTTTATTTTGGGTGTGGATTATTTTCAGCGGAATTGGCTGTCTTTCTTTTATCCCTCCCTCTCTAGTGACTCTTGCGTGGAAGATCCACATCTTGGGTAGTCATTATCCCATACGTCACTAGCTCATGGACTCTTGCTAATTACATGAAAGAAAACATAATTTATGTAAGAACTTACCTGATAAATTCATTTCTTTCATGTTAGCAAGAGTCCATGAGGCCCACCCTTTTTGTGGTGGTTATGATTTTTTTGTATAAAGCACAATTATTCCAATTCCTTATTTTATATGCTTTCGCACTTTTTTCTTATCACCCCACTTCTTGGCTAAGCGTTAAACTGATTTGTGGGTGTGGTGAGGGGTGTATTTATAGGCATTTTGAGGTTTGGGAAACTTTGCCCCTCCTGGTAGGAATGTATATCCCATACGTCACTAGCTCATGGACTCTTGCTAATATGAAAGAAATGAATTTATCAGGTAAGTTCTTACATAAATTATGTTTTTTTTTTTTTTTTTTTGCTGAAGCTGCCCCCCCTCTGCACCCCCGTAGTTCTGCCCCTGCTCCTTCCACCACTTGCCTTAATTAGAGTAGCCAAACCAGGCGCGAGTCTGCAGCTGACAAGGCTAGCCGTGGTCGTCATGCTAGTATAAATGCATAGTTTTTCAGTTCTTATCTGTTAAAGCCAATCTGGGAAAGATAGGTAGCAGTGTTAGCCTTGAGAAGTCTACAGTGTTTTCAGATTTAAATTACATGAAAATGGTGCAACATAAATAATGAGTGTATTGCAGTTTTACTGCACTTAAAAAGTAAGGTATTAAAATCTCAGTGCTTATTGTCTCTGTAAATGAATAGCTGCAGTAACATAGGTTTTAAACCCAGCACATTAGGTATTCTTCCCATGCCAGTCCAGAGCAAGACACTGACTATGTGTTTATGTCAATCTTGATTGTCTCAACTGCAGGTCCTGCTCACTGGCGACAATACATTGCAGCTCTGTAGCTTAAGTTTCATTGTGTTGCAGGGGTAAAACACACAACCTAAGTAATTTGTTTAATAATAAAATAATAATTTATTATTGCAATAAAATTTGCCTTTAAGAGACACCTTTCTCATACATTGCCTATGTTTAGCCATTCTTTAATGAATTATTTTTAAATGTAGATATTAAGCACATAACCCTTGATTACACTCCTTTTTTGAAATCTCATCTCAGAATAACAGCTGCAGCAATTCCCATTGTACAAGGTGCACATCATTACTTACATTTTAATAGTGACTTATAGTAGTTAAAATGACTGTAAACTCAAGAACATATCTGTGTAAATAGCATTAAAATCAAACCCCACTTTCATTCATCATTTCTTTTTAAATTTAAAAAAAAGAAAAAGTTTTATTATACCCAATCTCTCTGATTTCTTCTATAAAGGTAAGACGAGTCCACGGATTCGTCCATTACTTGTGGGATATTATCCTTCCCTACAGGAAGTGGCAAAGAGTACCACAGCAGAGCTGTCTATATAGCTCCTCCCTTAGCTCCACCCCCCAGTCATTCTCTTTGCCTACTCTAAGTACTAGGAAGGGTAAAGTGAAAGAGGTGATAAAATATTAGTTTTTAATTTCTTCAAGCAAGAGTTTGTTATTTTAAATGGTACCGGTTTGTACTATTTACTCTCAGGCAGCAGATGGATGAAGACTTCTGCCTGGAGGATGATGATCTTAGCATTTGTAACTAAGGTCCCTTGCTGTTCCCACAGAGGCTGAGGAGTACAGAAAACTTCAGTGTGAGGAACGGTTTCATGCTATGCAGCAATGAGGTATGTTCAGTCATATTTTTTCTGGAGAGACTGTGTATTTCAGAAAGGCTGACATTATACACAGGAGGGTAAGGTCAATGGCTAAGCTTTTAGCCATCCATTTCAAGGGTAAGACCCTATTCGGGCCTGAACTGAAAGAGATGATTTCAGACATCACTGGAGGGAAAGGCCATGCCCTTCCTTAGGATAAGACGAATAAGATGAGGACCAAACAAAATAATTTTCACAAAGGTGCTAGGGTCCCTTCTGGTGGTTCTAAGGCCGCGGGGCATAGCTGTGGCGCCTTATCTGGACGATATCTTAATCCAGGCGTCAACTTACCAACTAGCCAAGTCTCACACAGACATCCGTGTTGGCTTTTCTAAGATCTCACGGGTGGAAGGTGAACGTAAAAAAGAGTTCACTTATCCCTCTCACAAGAGTTCCATTCCTGGGAACTCTGATAGATTCGATGGACATGAAAATTTTTCTGACGGAGGTCAGGAAATCAAAGATTTTATCCATCTGCCGAGCTCTTCATTCCATTCCTCGGCCGTCAGTGGCACAGTGTATGGAGGTAATCGGTTTAATGGTAGCGGCAATTGACATAGTTCCGTTTGCTCGCTGGCATCTCAGACCACTGCAACTTTGCATGCTCAAACAGTGGAATGGGGATTATGCAGATTTATCTCCTCAGATAAATCTGGATCAAGAGACCAGAAACTCTCTTCTGTGGTGGTTGTGACAGGATCATCTGTCCAAGGGAATGTGTTTCCGCAGGCCAGCATGGGTCATAGTGACGACGGACGCCAGCCTATTGGGCTGGGGTGCAGTCTGGAATTCCCTGAAAGCACAGGGTGTGTGGACTCAGGAGGAGGCTCTCCTCCCAATAAATATTCTAGAACTGAGTGATATTCAACGCGCTTCAGGCGTGGCCTCAGCTGGCATCGGCCAGATTCATAAGATTTCAGTCGGACAATATCACGACTGTAGCATAGATCAATCATCAGGGGGGAACAAGGAGTTCTCTAGCGATGATAGAGGTTACCAAAATAATTCGATGGACAGAGACTCACTCTTGCCATCTATCAGCAATCTATATCCCAGGAGTGGATAACTGGGAAGCGGATTTTGTAAGTCGCCAGACTTTTCATCCGGGGGAGTGGGAACTCCATCCGGAGGTGTTTGCACAATTGATTCAGCAATGGGGCACACCAGAATTGGATCTAATAGCGTCTCGTCAGAATGCCAAACTTCCTCGTTACGGGTCCAGGTCAAGGGATCTCCAGGCAGTACTGATAGATGCTCTGGCAGTACCCTGGTTGTTCAACCTGGCTTATGTGTTTCCACCATTTCCTCTCCTTCCTCGTTTGATTGCCAGAATCAAACAGGAGAGAGCTTCGGTGATTTTGATAGCACCTGCATGGCCATGCAAGACTTGGTATGCAGACCTGGTGGACATGTCATCTCTTCCACCTTGGTCTCTGCCACTGAGACAGGACCTTCTGATTTAAGGTCCGTTCCAGCATCCAAATCTAGTTTCTCTGCGACTGACTGCTTGGAGATTGAACGCTTGATCTTATCCAAGCGGGGGTTCTCCGAGTCGGTCATAGATCCCTTGATTCAGGCTCGAAAGCCTGTCACTAGGAAAATTTATCATAAGATATGGCATAAATATCTTTATTGGTGCGAATCCAATGGCTACTCATGGAGTAAGATCAGGATTCCTAGGATTTTGTCCTTTCTCCAAGAAGGATTGGAGAAGGGGCTATCAGCTAGTTCCTTAAAGGGACAGATATCTGCTTTATCAATTCTACTGCACAAACGTCTGGCAGATGTTTCAGACGTTCAGTCGTTCTGTCAGGCTTTAGTTAGAATCAAGCCTGTGTTTTAACCTGTTGCTCCGCCATGGAGTTTGAATTTAGTTCTTAAAGTTCTTCAAGGGGTTCCGTTTGAACCTATGCATTCCATAGATATTAAGCTTCTATCTTGGAAAGTTCTGTTTTTAGTTGCTATCTCTTCGGGTCGAAGAGTTTCTGAACTATCTGCATTACAATGCGACTCTCCTTATCTTGTTTTCCATGCTGATAAGGTGGTTCTGCGTACCAAACCTGGATTCCTTCCTAAGGTTGTTTCTAATAAGAATATTAATCAGGAAATTGTTGTTCCTTCTCTGTGTCTATTGCACAACTTGGACGTGGTTCGTGCTTTAAAGTTTTACTTGCAAGCGACCAAAGATTTTCGTCAAACATCTTCATTGTTGTCTATTCTGGAAAACGTAGAGGTCAAAAATCTACGGCTACCTCTCTTGCCTTTTGGCTAAAAAGCATCATCCGTTTGACATACGAGACTGCTGGACAGCAGCCTCCTGAAAGAATTACAGCTCACTCTACTAGAGCGGTGGCTTCCACATGGGCTTTTAAAAATGATGCTTCTGTTGAACCGATTTGTAAGGCTGCGACTTGGTCTTCGCTTCATACCTTTGCTTCTTCGGAAGCTTTTTTTGGGAGAAAAGTTCTTCAAGCAGTGGTGCCTTCTGTTTAACCATCTGTCTTGTCCCTCCTGTTCATCCGTGTCCTGTAGCTTTGGTATTGTATGCCACAAGTAATGGATGAATCCGTGGACTCGTCTTACCTTTATAGAAGAAAAGTAAATTTATGCTTACCTGATAAATTGATTAATTCTATGGTAAGACGAGTCCACGGCTCGCCCTGTCATTTTAAGACAGATTATATTTTTTGATTTAAACTCAGTCACCTCTGCACCTTGTAGTTTCTCCTTTTCCTTCCTGTACCTTCGGTCGAATGACTGGGGGGTGGAGCTAAGGGAGGAGCTATATAGACAGCTCTGCTGTGGTGCTCTTTGCCACTTCTTGTAGAGAAGGATAATATCCCACAAGTAATGAATGAATCCGTGGACTCGTCTTACCATAGAAGAAATCAATTTATCAGGTAAGCATAAATTTAGTTTTTTACATACCGATCCTCCTCCTGGTGCTGTTCTACTTTTTTTTTTTGGGATGCTTCTTCATCCAGCCAATAAATTTTCTCTACTTTAGTCAGCCAAATTCCTACACAGAACACTCCTTTGAGCCATCGTGCATGCGCTTCTTTTTTCTCCTGATCGCTGACTCCGTGTGAGTTCATGGAGAATGCATGCGCAGTAGTAACCTAAGTGAATCACAGATCAAGTCATTTATTAACCAGAATGAAGCGCACGCAGTAGGCCTCAATAATAGTACAACGGTGCCTATAAATTACAATCCATAAGACGATCCTAAGTGCCCATTCATATTGTTCATTATTTTAATTGTGCATATATTGGGGGGGAAAATAATAAACAAATTTCTACTTACAATTATTTAATTGCTTGGTAAAGGTATAGTTTAGCGTCCCAAATTCCAGCGCACGGTTGGAAGGTACCACATCCCGCCATGGAACAGAGCATTGCGGCACCCAGGAAAAACTCCAGATGTACCTTATATTTTATTTAGAGCTGCAACAACTAATCGGCATAATCGATTATGAAAATAGTTGTCAACGAATCTCATAATCGATTAGTTGGTCTGTGCATGGCACCCGCTGCTTCACTCCAATGAGCTCCTGCACATGATATTGTGTTTTATGGTTATGCCCTTAGCCTAAAGGACGTCTACAGACATTTTACTTTTCACTTTTTTAGGACACTATAAGTTTCTTTTTAAGTTTACAACTACTCCTGTCTGATGTGCAACCCAGAAATAAAATAGTAGTCATAATTTGGATTGTTTATATAAAATCAGGTGATTTGGGACTATGCTTTGCATGATATAGTGCTGAGCTTGTTATTTACAGCTAGACCTAGATTGATGGCATTTGTTATATGAATTGATGTCACTATTACCTGTTTGCACAATTTTTAGTGGATTGCTTACTATTGCTGATATATGTACTCTACAGATAAATGTGTAAGGCTGCGTTCTTTTACTGATATATAGTCTTTAGTCCTTTTGCCTTTTTTTCCTTCTATTTTTAAATAATTGGAATATGTAACAAATTCAACCTCTAAGTATATATCTGTTATTTTAAGAGTGGACTAGATATTTTTCCCCCTAACCCTATAGCTAGTTGTTTACCATTGCATATAGATAGTCAAGATATTTTTATGTTAAAATGAAGTCCAGGCTTACTTTGTTGAGAGGCCCCTTGCATTGGTGTAGAGCTAACACAGATAAATATCCCACCTTGGTGAAATTGGCCAAAACCCTACTTATGCATCTCAGGCACCTCAACACCATCCAAGTGCCTCTTCTCTGCTGCAGGCAAAATAGCTTGCAAAAAAGAGAGCCAGCCTCAGTCAGGAGCATGTGAACATGATGACATTTTTGCATTTCAATGCAAAGTTTCTGAAAGACTGAATAACAGAATGTTATAAACAGTGGTAGTCTACCTCTTACTAGTTCTACCTCTTTTCAAACAGTTTGTGGTTTTGTTTTGCTCATTTATAAAAAGTTGTTCTGCTGCTTAAAAAATTGGACCAACAGTTGTTTTAATGTAAAATTTTAGTCAGAAGTTAATATTTATAACACTCAGTATATGGATTTTATTTTAAATATAGGGAAAACAATTATTTATTTATTTTTTATCCAATTAGTCGATTAATCGAGAAAATAATCGGCCGATTAATCGATTATGAAAATAATCGTTAGTTGCAGCCCTAATTTTATTTAAACATGTTATATTTTTACTGTGTGAATTACATCAGAAACATACACTTTACCATTGGAATTAGTTCAGAAAGTAGAACCATACATTTTACCGTGGGAATTACTTACAGAAAGGTAACGTGAGGGGACGACGACACCATGGATAGGTTCCCAGCGGTGATTGCGGTGCCTGGGGTAGGTATTGGAACAGATCCCTCTTCTTGACTTGGAAAACAAGTCAAGAAGCTCTGGAATGGTTGCAAAAGAATAGAGATATAAATAGCAACTCATTTGTCTATTTTCTTTTATTTACTTCTTTTTACTGCTGTATTTAAGAATAATCATTATGCAAGTTTACATGTGGATTTTTGCCACATATGCGATCATTCTTTCATTGGTTGTCCCCCCCCCCCTTCTTCTCTCTCCTCCTCTCCCCCTTTTTATGCAGTCTATTCTCTATACCCCTTCCTCCCCCTGATGGCTCTTTATCCCTTCAACTCACCTATTTTCTGTTACATTAAGTTATGACCAGTATTAAAATAGTGTCTTGGAATGTTGGGTGAATCACTAGTTCTATTAAAAGGAAACATATTTTGACAGCAGTTAGGAAGACTAAAGCCGATATTGCACTAATTCAAGAGACCCATCTCTCGAAAGTTGAAAATGAAAAGTTGAAAATGAACTGGGTAGCAGAAGTGATAGCTACCCCCTGTGAAGCCAGGAAAAGGGGGGTTGCAATTTTAATAAATCGGAACTTAGACTATCAAATTTTACATAAAGAAATAGACCCCTCTGATAGGTATATGACAATGAAAATTGTAATTAAAAATAAGCTTTTTTCCATCTGTAATGTTTACGGTTCCAATAAGATAAATGTACATTTTTAGGCAGATCTTAATGGTAAACTATATGATTCCTTAGACTTAAACTTAATAAGAGAAGGAGACTTTAATATGGTATTTAATAACCTAGAAAGATTACAATCTCTGGAGGCTACAATAAAAAAAAATTGCTGAAAGTAACAGTAAAACCACTTAAAAATCTCTGCAGTGTCCTGAAACTAAGCAATATATGGCGTTTTTTAATCCCCACTACCAGGGCATTTACATGTGAATCAAAAAATATAAATCCTTCTCTAGGTTGGACTTCTTCCTATCCTCAGATAAAATATTTGGCCTCAACCCTGAAGCAGAGACAGGAGATTTTACTCTATCGGATCATGCAATCATCTGGCTTAAGCTTTCTTGGGGAATAGAAGCTAATGATTTAATTAGATATAGATTCCCTCGATTTTTTATATCAAATGCCAAATTTAAAAACTGCCTTATCCATAAATGGCAAATCTTTAAAAAAGATAACCAAGCTCACTCACACAAAACTGAGGCATTCTGGAAGGCTGCAAAAGCTGTTCTCAGGGGAGAGGTCAGAACTTTTTATTCAAAATGAAGGTAGGAGGTCAATAAAAAAAAAAAATCTCAAATCATGTCAAAAAATAGATATAATGCTTATATTGGATGTCCTAACCGAGAGAATTGGGAAAGATATATTAAAGCAAGGGCTGACTGGGATCTGATCAATGAACAAAAGAACTCCATAAAAGATCTTAGAGTTAGAGCGAGATTTTACAGATATGGAGATAAGGTCGGTAAACTTCTAGCTAGATGTGTTAAATTGAAGGAGAAACAAAACTTTATCAAGAGGATCAAATCAGAAGGACATCTGCTAAGAAATGTGTCACCCAAGTACCCTCAGTACTTTGGGAACCATTGAAATTAATAAATGTTTATATATATATATATATATATATATATATATATATAATTTAACTGTTAGATTCAGTATTGAAATGTTACATTTTGTGTTAAATCTATTGACAATATGTAGCTGTATTGAAACTGAAAATTGCGGTGATTATTTAAGTTCAAATAAAGCTTATAATAATCAATTCCTAAGAAATTGTGGCACCAGCCCATTTCTAATGCCCCTCTTATTTATTCCCATCTTTTTCTGTTGTGATCATAAAACCCTATATAAAAGCAATATATGACCTTGAGAAAAATGAATTATTAATCATCATTATTCAATAGTGCTTTTTTTATTATACCTTGTTCCAATAAATAGCATCATATTGGGAGAATACTGCATTAATTGCAGATTCCGTTTGAGTCCTGTGAGTCACAGATTTTCTTTCTTCTTCTTTAATGACAGATCAAGTATCTCTTGATGACACAGCTTTTTATTGGTTTATATATAGCAGAGAATAGGTTAGTGAGATCACGCAACTGTGTACGAAATTCCTTGAGAAGAAAAAAAAGGATAATACAATTCATAATTCTCTCCAAATACATAAAAAATTGATCTTTATGTTGCAGGATTCTGCAAACCTACCCAAAAATGGCCTGTAACATCCCAGGATGTTATACAGACATTAGCACTCTATGCTTTTATTTAGTTGCAGTGTAATAGAATCACTTTAATTACTTAAAGGGACATAATACTCATAGGCTAAATCACTTGATGCAGTATAACTGTAAAAAGCTGACAGAAAAATATCACCTGAGCATCTCTATGTAAAAAAGGAAGATATTTTACCTCACAATCTCCTCAGCTCATCAGAGTTAGTTCTGTGTAAAAAGTTGTACTCAGCTGCTGCCCAGCTGCTGCCCAGCTGCAGGTAAAAATAAAATAAAAAAATGAAGAAATAAACAGCAGCCAATCAGCATCAGCAGTGCTGAGGTCATGAACTCTTTTACTGTGATCTCATGAGATTTCACTTAACTCTCATGAGATTTAATAGTAAACTTCCTTAAACTGAATAGGGAAATAAGATGAGTGTGCACAAGGCTCACTCCCTTAACTGTCCCGGGACAGACATACTGATTTGCTGCTTAGAAGTCCTTTACAATGGGATGTGGCTACTGAGAAACTTTTGAGTTAAAATATCTTTCTTTTTTACATAGAGATGTTCAGGTGATATTTTCTAGTCCGCTTTTTACAGCTATGCTGCATCACTTCCAAGTGTTTCAACATTTGGGTATCATGGCCTTTTAACCCCTTAATGACCGAGGACGTGCAGGGTACGTCCTCAAAAAAAAGGCAGTTAACGCCTGAGGACGTACCCTGCACGTCCTCGGTGTGGAAAGCAGCTGGAAGCGATCCTGCTCGCTTCCAGCTGCTTTCCGGTTATTGCAGTGATGCCTCGATATGGAGGCATCCTGCAATAACCTTTTACGGCCATCCGATGCAGAGAGAGCCACTCTGTGGCCCTCTCTGCACCGGACATCGATGGCCGGTTTCGTTGGTGGGTGGGAGCCGACTTGGGAGGCGGGTGGGCGGCCATCGGTGTGCCGCATGACGTCAAGGGGGGCGGGATCGGGGGCGCGATCGTCGGGCGCGCGCACGGGCGCGCGCGCGTGCACGGAGGGTGGCGGGCGGGCGCGTGCACGGGGCGGGAGCGGGTGGGAACCGCTACACTACGGAAAATGTTTTAATAAATAAACCTAATCTAAGCACAAAAAGTGATCATGGAGGGGATCATGGAGGGGTGGGGGGTTGGTTTTGTGTGGGGGGAAGCTACACTACAGAAACTTTTAATAAATGTATAAAAAAAACATTTTTTTCTTCTAAACTGGGTACTGGCAGACAGCTGCCAGTACCCAAGATGGCGCCCATTAAGTTAGAGTGGGAGGGTTATAGAGCTTTTTAGGGGGGATCAGTGAGGTTGGGGTCTAAGGGGGGATCGTACACATCAGCATATGTAAATATGCTTCTTTTTTTTTTAAAAAAAAAAGGGCCAAATACCTTTTATTTTAGTACTGGCAGAGTTTCTGCCAGTACTTAAGATGGCGGGGACAATTGTGGGGTGGGGGAGGGAAGAGAGCTGTTTGGGAGGGATCAGGGGGTCTGATGTTTCAGGTGGGAGGCTGAGCTCTACACTAAATCTAATATTAACCCTGCAAGCTCCCTACAAGCTACCTAATTAACCCCTTCACTGCTAGCCATAATACACGTGTGATGCGCAGCGGCATTTAGCGGCCTTCTAAATACCAAAAAGCAATGCCAAAGCCATATATGTCTGCTATTTTTGAACAAAGGGGATCCCAGAGAAGCATTTACAACCATTTGTGCCATAACTGCACAAGCTGTTTGTAAATTATTTCAGTGAGAAACCTAAAATTGTGAAAAATGTAACTTTTTTTTTTATTTGATCGCATTTGGCGGTGAAATGGTGGCATGAAATATACCAAAATGGGCCTAGATCAATACTTGGGGTTGTCTGCTACACTACACTAAAGCTAAAATTACCCCAAAAAGCTCCCTACATGCTCCCTAATTAACCCCTACACTGCTGGGCATAATACACGTGTGGTGCGCAGTGGCATTTAGTGGCATTCTAATTACCAAAAAGCAACACCAAAGCCATATAAGTCTGCTATTTATGAACAAAGGGGATCCCAGAGAAGAATTTACAACCATTTGTGCCATATTTGCACAAGCTGTTTGTAAATAATTTCAGTGAGAAACCTAAAGTTTGTGAAAAAATTTGTGAAAAAGTGAACGATTTTTTTTATTTGATCGCATTTGGCGGTGAAATGGTGGCATGAAATATACCAAAATGGGCCTAAATCAATACTTTGGGTTGTCTTCTAAAAAAAAATATATACATGTCAAGGGATATTCAGGGATTCCTGAAAGATATTAGTGTTCCAATGTAACTAGCGCTAATTTTGAAAAAAAGTGGTTTGGAAATAGCAAAGTGCTACTTGTATTTATGGCCCTATAACTTGCAAAAAAAGCAAAGAACATGTAAACATTGGGTATTTCTAAACTCAGGACAAAATTTAGAAACTATTTAGCATGGGTGTTTTTTGGTGGTCGTAGATGTGTAACAGATTTTTGGGGTCAAAGTTAGAAAAAGTGTGTTTTTTTCCATTTTTTCCTCATATTTTATAATTTTTTTTATAGTAAATTATAAGATATGATGAAAATAATGGTATCTTTAGAAAGTCCATTTAATGGCGAGAAAAACGGTATATAATATGTGTGGGTACAGTAAATGAGTAAGAGGAAAATTACAGCTAAACACAAACACCGCAGAAATGTAAAAATAGCCTTGGTCCCAAACGGACAGAAAATGGAAAAGTGCTGTGGTCATTAAGGGGTTAAAGGGTCAGCAAACCCCAAAAATTCAATTCAGGATTTGGATAGAAGACACAATTTTATCTTTGATTATTTAAAAGTTTCATGTACTACTTACAAGCTTATAGATATGGAGCCCATTGCAAGATGCTTGTCTGGTATGTAACAATAAGTAATAAAGAATAAGTATTTTCTAGTCAGCCTTTTATAGCTATGCTGCATTACTTCCAAGTGTTTGAACATATGGGTATCATGTCCCTTTTATTGGGACAGTAAAGTCAAAATTAAACTTTCTTTATTCAGACAGAACATGTAATAAAAAAACCTGCAACTTTTAAATTAACTGCTATTGAAAAACCTGCTTTACTCCTGGTATCCATTGTTGAAGAGTACGCATTGCTACAGTCCTTACAAAATAAATAGTTATCACTAAACCGTGTTATTATACGTTCCGTTGGAAGTCCACAGTGTTATGTTGGTACACTGAGATTATTTCATTGCTACAATCCTTTTTACAAACACTGCTAAAGACACACACATGCTCCTAAGCTTCTATGAGCCTATCTAAGTATGCTTTTCAACAAAGGATACCAAGAGAATAAAGCAAATTTGATAACAGAAATAAATTGAATATATTTAAAAATGCATGCTCCATCTGAACCATAAAAGTTTTAAGTTTTTTGTCCATTTAAGGCACTACAAAATATCCAAGAAGGCATAACCTTTATTAACATAAAAAAAAAGTTTTAAGTTTGTTGTCCATTTAAGGCACTTCAAAATATCCAAGAAGGCATAACCTTTATTAACATAATTTTTAATCAAAACTATGTAAAGGAGTAAGTGCAGCATCCAGTTTAAGCAGTTATATGCAACAGACGGCAGTGATGACTTGCAAAGTTCACAACCAGTGTTTAGTGCTGACGTCTAACAGGACACAGACCTTCTGGTAAGCACTTCCATGTTCACTTTTAAACTAATTACTACTATAATTTATGTAGCAGCGTCTAAGACATTGGAAATAGCAAGCAACCAGCATGTGATAAAGAGTTATTGAAGCCTTAAAGGGACTGTCTACTTGAACATTTGAAATGTACTGTTTAAAAAGATAGATAATCCCTTTATTACCAATTCCCCTGTTTTGCATAACCAACACTGTTATATTAATACACTTTTAACCTTTGTGATTACCTTGTTTCTAAGCCTCTGCAGACTGCTTACTTATCTCAGTTCTTTTGACAGCCTTGCATTTTAGCCAATCAGTGCTGACTCATAAATAACACCACACGAGTGATCACATTACCTATATGACACACATGAGCACTAACTGTGAAAAACTGTCAAAATACACATAAGACGCGTTTCAATTACTTAGAAATCCGTTAATAACCTTCCTAGGTTTAGCTTTTAACAAGGAATGCCAAGCGAACACAGAAAATTTGAAGATAAAAGTAAATTGGAAAGTTGTTTAAAATATTATGCCCTAACTGAATCATGAAAGTTTAATTTTGACTTGACTGTCCCTTTAAATCATAAATGCATCTGGGGCAGGCTTTGACCAATCCTGGGGATCCTAAAATATTTTAGTAATTTTACACTTGAAAGCACCAACATACATGAAACTGCAGGTTAACAGGAAGTCACAACGCTTTAAATAAATTTTCTCTTGTAAGGTGTATCCAGTCCACGGATCATCCATTACTTGTGGGATATTCTCATTCCCAACAGGAAGTTGCAAGAGGACACCCACAGCAGAGCTGTAATATAGCTCCTCCCCTAACTGTCATAGCCAGTCATTCTCTTGCAACTCTCAACAAGCTAGGATGTTGTAGGAGAAAGTGGTTAAATTTAGTTAGTTTATTTTCTTCAATCAAAAGTTTGTTATTTTTAAATAGTACCGGAGTTGTGCTATTTTATCTCAGGCAGTAAATAGAAGAAGAATCTGCCTGAGGTTTCTATGATCTTAGCAGGTTGTAACTAAGATCCATTGCTATTCTCACATATGTCTGAGGGGATTACACAGATGAGGTAACTTCAGCGAGAGAATGGCGTGCAGTTTATTCTGCTATCAGGTATGTGCAGTTATAATTTTTTCTAGAGATGGAAAACACTAGAAAATGCTGCTTATACCGGATTAATGTAAGTTAAGCCTGAATACAGTGATTTAATAACGACTGGTATCATGCTTACTCCCAGGGGTAATACCCTTATGATATTGCAATATAAAACGTTTGCTGGCATGTTTAATCGTTTTTATATATGCATTGGTGATAAAACTTTATTGGGGCCTAGTTAAAAAAACAAAACAAAAAACAAACAAACAAACCCCCCCCCCAAAAAACCCCCGTCTATTTTGTTTTTTTGATCCGTTTTTTGAACTAAGGGGTTAATCATCCATTTGCAAGTGGATGCAATGCTCTGCTAGCTTATTACATACACTGTAAAAATTTTGTTTAATTTACTGCATTTTTTCACTGTTTTTCAAATTCTGACAAAATTTGTTTCTCTTAAAGGCACAGTACCGTTTTTTATATTTGCTTGTTAACTTGATTTAAAGTGTTTTCCAAGCTTGCTAGTCTCATTGCTAGTCTGTATAAACATGTCTGACATAGAAGAAACTCCTTGTTCATTATGTTTAAAAGCCATGGTGGAACCCCCTCTTAGAATGTGTACCAAATGTACTGATTTCATTTTATGCAATAAAGATCATATTCTGTTTTTAAAAAAATTATCACCAGAGGAATCTGACGAGGGGAAAGTTATGCCGACTAACTCTCCCCACGTGTCAGACCCTTTGACTCCCGCACAAGGGACTCGCGCTCAAATGGCGCCAAGTACATCTAGGGCGCCCATAGCGTTTACTTTACAAGACATGGCGGCAGTCATGGATAATACACTGTCAGCGGTATTAGCCAGACTACCTGAACTTAGAGGTTAGCGAGATAGCTCTGGGGTGAGACAAAATGCAGAGCATACTGACGCTTTAAGAACCATGTCTGATACTGCCTCACAATATGCAGAAGCTGAGGAAGGAGAGCTTCAGTCAGTGGGTGATGTTAATGACTCAGGAAAGATACCTGATTCTAATATTTCTACATTTAAATTTAAGCTTGAACACCTCCGCGTGTTGCTTAGGGAGGTTTTAGCTGCTCTGAATGACTGTGATACCATTGCAGTGCCAGAGAAATTTTGTAGACTGGATAAATGCTTTGCAGTGCCAGTGTGTACTGATGTTTTCTTTCATGTAATTAGCAAGAGTCCATGAGCTAGTGACGTATGGGATATACATTCCTACCAGGAGGGGCAAAGTTTCCCAAACCTCAAAATGCCTATAAATACACCCCTCACCACACCCACAAATCAGTTTTACAAACTTTGCCTCCTATGGAGGTCGTGAAGTAAGTTTGTGCTAGATTCTACGTTGATATGCGCTCCGCAGCAGGTTGGAGCCCGGTTTTCCTCTCAGCGTGCAGTGAATGTCAGAGGGATGTGAGGAGAGTATTGCCTATTTAAATTCAATGATCTCCTTCTACGGGGTCTATTTCATAGATTCTCTGTTATCGGTCGTAGAGATTCATCTCTTACCTCCCTTTTCAGATCGACGATATACTCTTATATATACCATTACCTCTACTGATTCTCGTTTCAGTACTGGTTTGGCTTTCTACTACATGTAGATGAGTGTCCTGGGGTAAGTAAGTCTTATTTTCTGTGACACTCTAAGCTATGGTTGGGCACTTTTATATAAAGTTCTAAATATATGTATTCAAACATTTATTTGCCTTGACTCAGGATGTTCAACATTCCTTATTTCAGACAGTCAGTTTCATATTTGGGATAATGCATATGAATAAATCAATTTTTTCTTACCTTCAAATTTGACTTTTTTCCTGTGGGCTGTTAGGCTCGCGGGGGCTGAAAATGCTTCATTTTATTGCGTCATTCTTGGCGCGGACTTTTTTGGCGCAAATTTTTTTTTCTCTTTCCGCCGTCATACGTGTCGCCGGAAGTTGCGTCATTTTGGACGTTTTTTGCGCCAAAAGTGTTGGCGTTCCGGATATGGCGTCAAATAATGTGGGCGTCTTTTTTGGCGCTAAAAAATATGGGCGTCACTTTTGTCTCCACATTATTTAAGTCTCATTATTTATTGCTTCTGGTTGCTAGAAGCTTGTTCACTGGCATTTTTTCCCATTCCTGAAACTGTCATTTAAGGAATTTGATAAATTTTGCTTTATATGTTGTTTTTTCTATTACATATTGCAAGATGTCCCAGATTGACACTGAGTCAGAAGATACTTCTGGAAAGTCGCTGCCTGGTGCTGGATCTACCAAAGTTAAGTGTATCTGCTGTAAACTTGTGGTATCTGTTCCTCCAGCTGTTGTTTGTACTGAATGTCATGACAAACTTGTTAATGCAGATAATATTTCCTTTAGTAATGTTACATTACCTGTTGCTGTTCCGTCAACATCTAATACTCAGAGTGTTCCTGATAACATAAGAGATTTTGTTTCTAAATCCATTAAGAAGGCTATGTCTGTTATTCCTCCTTCTAGTAAACGTAAAAAGTCTTTTAAAACTTCTCATTTTTCAGATGAATTTTTAAATGAACATCATCATTCTGATAATGGTTCTTCTGGTTCAGAGGATTCTGTCTCAGAGGTTGATGCTGATAAATCTTCATATTTATTTAAAATGGAATTTATTCGTTCTTTACTTAAAGAAGTCTTAATTGCATTAGAAATAGAGGATTCTGGTCCTCTTGATACTAAATCTAAACGTTTAAATAAAGTTTTTAAATCTCCTGTAGTTATTCCAGAAGTTTTTCCTGTCCCTGATGCTATTTCTGAAGTAATTTCCAGGGAATGGAATAATTTGGGTAATTCATTTACTCCTTCTAAACGTTTTAAGCAATTATATCCTGTGCCATCTGACAGATTAGAGTTTTGGGACAAAATCCCTAAGGTTGATGGGGCTGTCTCTACTCTTGCTAAGCAAACTACTATTCCTACGGCAGATAGTACTTCCTTTAAGGATCCTTTAGTTAGGAAAATTGAATCCTTTCTAAGAAAAGCTTATTTGTGTTCAGGTAATCTTCTTAGACCTGCTATATCTTTAGCGGATGTTGCTGCAGCTTCAACTTTTTGGTTAGAAGCTTTAGCGCAACAAGTAACAGATCATAATTCTCATAGCATTATTAATCTTCTTCAACATGCTAATAATTTTATTTGTGATGCCATCTTTGATATCATTAGAGTTGATGTCAGGTATATGTCTCTAGCTATTTTAGCTAGAAGAGCTTTATGGCTTAAAACTTGGAATGCTGATATGTCTTCTAAGTCTACTTTGCTTTCCCTTTCTTTCCAGGGTAATAAATTATTTGGTTCTCAATTGGATTCTATTATCTCAACTGTTACTGGAGGGAAAGGAACTTTTTTTACCACAGGATAAAAAATCTAAAGGTAAATTTAGGTCTAATAATCGTATTCGTTCCTTTTGTCTCAATAAGGAACAAAAGCCTGATCCTTCATCCACAGGAGCGGTATCAGTTTGGAAACCATCTCCAGTCTGGAATAAATCCAAGCCTTTTAGAAAACCAAAGCCAGCTCCTAAGTCCACATGAAGGTGCGGCCCTCATTCCAGCTCAGCTGGTAGGGGGCAGATTACGTTTTTTCAAAGAAATTTGGATCAATTCAATTCACAATCTTTGGATTCAGAACATTGTTTCAGAAGGGTACAGAATTGGCTTCAAGATAAGGCCTCCTGCAAAGAGATTTTTTTCTTTCCCGTGTCCCAGTAAACCCAGCGAAGGCTCAAGCATTTCTGAAATGTGTTTCATATCTAGAGTTGGCTGGAGTAATTATGCCAGTTCCAGTTCTGGAACAGGGGCTGGGGTTTTATTCAAATCTCTTTCATTGTACCAAAGAAGGAGAATTCATTCAGACCAGTTCTGGATCAAAAAATATTGAATCGTTATGTAAGGATACCAACATTCAAAATGGTAACTATAAGGACTATCCTGCCTTTTGTTCAGCAAGGGCATTATATGTCCACAATAGATTTACAGGATGCATATCTGCATATTCCGATTCATCCAGATCACTATCAGTTTCTGAGATTCTCTTTCCAAGACAAGCATTACCAGTTTGTGGCTCTACCGTTTGGCCTAGCAACAGCTCCAAGAATTTTTACAAAGGTTCTCGGTGCCCTTCTGTCTGTAATCAGAGAACAGGGTATTTCCTTATTTGGACGATATCTTGGTACTTGCTCAGTCTTCACATTTAGCAGAATCTCATACGAATCGACTTGTGTTGTTTCTTCAAGATCATGGTTGGAGGATCAATTTACCAAAAAGTTCATTGATTCCTCAGACAAAGGTAACCTTTTTAGGTTTCCAGATAGATTCAGTGTCCATGACTCTGTCTCTGACAGACAAGAGACGTCTGAAATTGATCTCAGCTTGTCGAAACCTTCAGTCACAATCATTCCCTTCGGTAGCCTTATGCATGGAAATTCTAGGTCTTATGACTGCTGCATCGGACGCGATCCCCTTTGCTCGTTTTCACATGCGACCTCTTCAGCTCTGTATGCTGAACCAGTGGTGCAGGGATTACACAAAGATATCTCAATATCTTTAAAACCGATTGTACGACACTCTCTGACGTGGTGGACAGATCACCATCGTTTAGTTCAGGGGGCTTCTTTTGTTCTTCCGACCTGGACTGTAATTTCAACAGATGCAAGTCTGACAGGTTGGGGAGCTGTTTGGGGGTCTCTGACAGCACAAGGGGTTTGGGAATCTCAGGAGGTGAGATTACTGATCAATATTTTGGAACTCCGTGCAATTTTCAGAGCTCTTCAGTCATGGCCTCTTCTAAAGAGAGAATCGTTCATTTGTTTTCAGACAGACAATGTCACAACTGTGGCATACATCAATCATCAAGGAGGGACTCACAGTCCTCTGGCTATGAAAGAAGTATCTCGAATACTGGTATGGGCGGAATCCAGCTCCTGTCTAATTTCTGCGGTTCATATCCCAGGTATAGACAATTATGAAGCGGATTATCTCAGTCGCCAAACGTTACATCCGGGCGAATGGTCTCTTCACCCAGAGGTATTTCTTCAGATTGTTCAAATGTGGGGACTTCCAGAAATAGATCTAATGGCTTCTCATCTAAACAAGAAACTTCCCAGGTATCTGTCCAGATCCAGGGATCCTCAGGCGGAAGCAGTGGATGCATTGTCACTTGCTTAGAAGTATCATCCTGCCTATATCTTTCCGCCTCTAGTTCTTCTTCCAAGAGTAATCTCCAAGATTCTGAAGGAATGCTCGTTTGTTCTGCTGGTGGCTCCAGCATGGCCTCACAGGTTTTGGTATGCGGATCTTGTCCGGATGGCCTCTTGCCAACCATGGACTCTTCCGTTAAGACCAGACCTTCTGTCACAAGGTCCTTTTTTCCATCAGGATCTCAAATCCTTAAATTTAAAGGTATGGAGATTGAACGCTTGATTCTTAGTCAAAGAGGTTTCTCTGACTCTGTTATTAGTACTATGTTACAGGCTCGTAAATCTGTATCTAGAAAGATATATTATCGAGTTTGGAAGACTTACATTTCTTGGTGTCTTTCTCATCATTTTTCCTGGCATTCTTTTAGAATTCAGAGAATTCTACAGTTTCTTCAGGATGGTTTGGATAAAGGTTTGTCTGCAAGTTCCTTGAAAGGACAAATCTCTGCTCTTTCTGTTCTTTTTCACAGAAAGATTGCTAATCTTCCTGATATTCATTGTTTTGTGCAAGCTTTGGTTCGTATAAAGCCTGTCATTAAGTCAATTTCTCCCCCTTGGAGTTTGAATTTGGTTCTGGGGGCTCTTCAAGCTCCTCCGTTTGAACCTATGCATTCATTGGACATTAAATTACTTTCTTGGAAAGTTTTGTTTCTTTTGGCCATCTCTTCTGCTAGAAGAGTTTCTGAATTATCTGCTCTTTCTTGTGAGTCTCCTTTTCTGATTTTTCATCAGGATAAGGCGGTGTTGCGAACGTCTTTTCAATTTTTACCTAAGGTTGTGAATTCTAACAACATTAGTAGAGAAATTGTGGTTCCTTCATTGTGTCCTAATCTTAAGAATTCTAAGGAGAGATCATTGCATTCTTTGGATGTAGTTAGAGCTTTGAAATATTATGTTGAAGCTACTAAGAATTTCCGAAAGACTTCTAGTCTATTTGTTATCTTTTCCGGTTCTAGGAAAGGTCAGAAGGCCTCTGCCATTTCTTTGGCATCTTGGTTGAAATCTTTAATTCATCATGCTTATGTCAGTTTCTACTTCCTGGTCAGTTTCTAATTCCTGGGCGTTTAGGAATGAAGCTTCGGTTGATCAGATTTGCAAAGCAGCAACTTGGTCTTCTTTGCATACTTTTACTAAATTCTACCATTTTGATGTGTTTTCTTCTTCTGAAGCTGTTTTTGGTAGAAAAGTACTTCAGGCAGCTGTTTCAATTTGATTCTTCTGCTTATAATTTCAGTTTTTTTCATTATAAGATTTAAACTTAATTTTTGGGTGTGGATTTTTTTCAGCGGAATTGGCTGTCTTTATTTTATCCCTCCCTCTCTAGTGACTCTTGCGTGGAAGATCCACATCTTGGGTAGTCATTATCCCATACGTCACTAGCTCATGGACTCTTGCTAATTACATGAACGAAAACATAATTTATGTAAGAACTTACCTGATAAATTCATTTCTTTCATATTAGCAAGAGTCCATGAGGCCCACCCTTTTTGTGGTGACTATGATTTTTTTGTATAAAGCACAATTATTCCAATTCCTTATTTTTTATGCTTTCGCACTTTTTTCTTATCACCCCACTTCTTGGCTATGCGTTAAACTGATTTGTAGGTGTGGTGAGGGGTGTATTTATAGGCATTTTGAGGTTTGGGAAACTTTTCCCCTCCTGGTAGGAATGTATATCCCATATGTCACTAGCTCATGGACTCTTGCTAATATGAAAGAAATGAATTTATCAGGTAAGTTCTTACATAAATTATGTTTTTCCAATACCTAAAAGGTTTACAGAAATTATTAATAAGGAATGGGATAGACCAGGTGTGCCGTTCTCTTCCCCTCCTATTTTTAGAAAAATGTTTTCCAATAGACGCCACCACACGGGACTTATGTCAGACAGTCCCTAAGGTGGAGGGAGCAGTTTCTACTCTAGCAAAGCATACTACTATCCCTGTCGAGGACAGTTGTGCTTTTTTAGAGCCAATGGATAAAAATTAGAAGGTTACCTTAAGAAAATATTTATTCAACAAGGTTTTATCCTACAGCCCATTGCATGCATTGCCCCTGTCACTGCTGCTGCGGCGTACTGGTTTGAGTCTCTGGAAGAGGCTTTACAGGTAGAGACTCCATTGGATGACATACTTGGCAAACTTAGAGCACTTAAGCTAGCCAATTATTTTATTTCTGATGCCATTGTTCATTTGAATAAACTAACGGCGAAGAATTCTGGTTTTGCTATACAGGCGCAGGGGCAGACCCTATTCGGGCCTGGTTTGAAGGAGATTATTGCTGATATCACGGGAGGAAAAGGTTGTGCCCTTCCTCAGGACAGGTCCAAATCTAGGGCCAAACAGTCTAATTTTCGTGCCTTTCGAAACTTCAAGGCAGGTGCGGCATCAACTTCCTCTAATAATAAACAAGAGGGAACTTTTGCTCAATCCAAGACGGTCTGGAGACCAAACCAGACCTGGAAAAAAGGTAAGCAGGTCAAAAAGCCTGCTGCTGCTTCTAAGACAGCATGAAGGAACGACCCCCTATCCGGTAACGGATCTAGTAGGGGGCAGACTTTCACTCTTCGCCCAGGCGTGGGCAAGAGATGTTCAGGATCCCTGGGCGTTGGAAATTATATCCGAGGGATATCTTCTGGACTTCAAAGCTTCCCTCCCAAAAGGGAGATTTCACCTTTCACAATTATCTGCAAACTAGATAAAGAGTGAGACATTCTTACACTGTGTTCGAGACCTCCTAGTTATGGGAGTGATCCATCCAGTTCCAGGGTTTTTACTCAAATCTGTTTGTGGTTCCCAAAAAAGAGGGAACCTTCAGACCGATTTTGGATCTAAAGATCTTAAACAAATTCCTCAAAGTTCCGTCGTTCAAGATGGAAACTATTCGTACCATCCTACCACTGATCCAGGAGGGTCAATATATGACTACAGTGGATCTAAAGGATGCTTATCTTCACATTCCGATACACAAAGATCATCATCGGTTTCTCAGGTTTGCCTTTCAAGACAGGCATTACCAGTTGTAGCTCTTCCCTTTGGATTAGCTACAGCCCCAAGAATCTTTACAAAGGTTCTAGGGTCGCTTTTGGCGGTCCTAAGGCCGCGGGGCATAGCAGTAGCCCCTTATTTAGACGACATCCTGATACAGGCGTCAAACTTCCAAATTGCCAAGTCTCATACGGACGTAGTACTGGCATTTCTGAGGTCGCATGGGTGGAAAGTGCCCGAGGAAAAGTGTTCTCTATCCCCACTCACAAGAGTTTCCTTTCTAGGGACTCTGATAGATTCTGTAGAAATGAAAATTTACCTTGACGGAGTCCAGGTTATCAAAGCTTCTAAATTCCTGTCGGGTTCTTCATTCCATTCCGCGCCCTTTGGTGGCTCAGTGTATGGAAGTAATCGGCTTAATGGTAGCGGCAATGGACATAGTGCCGTTTGCACGCTTACATCTCAGACCGCTGCAACTATGCAGGCTCAGTCAGTGGAGCAGGGATTACACAGATTTGGCCCCTCAACTGAATCTGGACCAAGAGACCATGGATCCTCTTCCCTGGTGGCTATCTCGGGTCCATCTGTCCAAAGGTATGACCTTTGCAGGCCAGATTGGACTATTGTAACAACAAATGCCAGCCTTCTAGGTTGGGGTGCAGTCTGGAACTCCCTGAAGGCTCAGGGATCGTGGACTCAGGAGGAGTCTCTCCTTCCAATAAATATTCTGGAACTAAGAGCGATATTCAAGGCTCTTCAGGTTTGGCCTCAGTTAGCAACTCTGAGGTACATCAGATTTCAGTCGGTCAACATCACGACTGTAGCTTACATCAACCATCGAGGGGGAACAAGAAATTCCCTAGAGATGTTAGAAGTTTCAAAAATAATTCACTGGGCAGAGATTCACTCTTGCCACCTATCAGCTATCCATATCCCAGGTGTAGAGCACTGGGAGGCGGATTTTCTAAGTCGCCGGACTTTTCATCCGGGAGAGTGGGAACTCCATCCGGAGGTATTTGCACAACTGATTCTCCGTTGGGGCAAACCAGAACTGGATCTCATGGCGTCTCGCCAGAACGCCAAGCTTTCGTGTTACGGATCCAGGTCCAGGGATCCCAAGGCGACACTGATAGATACTCTAGCAGCGCCCTGGTCTTTCAACCTGGCTTATGTGTTTCCACCGTTTCCTCTGCTCCCTCGACTGATTGCCAAGATCAAGCAGGAGAGAGCATCGGTGATTCTGATAGCACCTGCGTGGCCACGCAGGACCTGGTATGCAGATCTAGTGGACATGTCATCCTTTCCACCATGGTCTCTGCCTCTGAGACAGGACCTTCTACTTCAGGGTCCTTTCAACCGTCCAAATCTAATTTCTCTGAGGCTGACTGCCTGGAGATTGAAAGCTTTATTTTATCAAAGCGTGGCTTCTCCGAGTCAGTTATTGATACCTTAATACAGGCACGAAAGCCTGTCACCAGGAAAATTTACCATAAGGTATGGCGTAGATATCTTTATTGGTGTTAATCCAAGGGTTACTCATGGAGTAAGGTCAGGATTCCTAGGATTTTATCTTTTCTCCAAGAAGGTTTGGAAAAAGGATTGTCAGCTAGTTTCTTAATAGACAGAGCAAAAATCTGTCCCTTTCTTTTGCACTAGCGTCTGGCAGATGTTCCAGACGTTCAGGCATTTTGTCAGGCTTTAGTTTGAATCAAGCCTGTGTTTAAACCTGTTGCTCCACCATGGAGCTTAAACTTGGTTCTTAAGGTTCTTCAAGGAGTTCCGTTTGAACCTCTTCATTCCATAGATATCAAATTTTTTCTTGGAAAGTTCTTTTTTTTTTTTTTTTTGGTAGCTATTTCCTCGGCTCGTAGAGTCTCTGAGCTATCTGCCTTACAATGTGATTCTCCTTATCTGATTTTTCATACGGATAAGGTAGTCCTGCGTACCAAACCTGGGTTCTTACCTAAGGTGGTATCAAACAAGAATATCAATCAAGAGATTGTGGTTCCATCCTTGTGTTACACAATCTGGACATGGTCTGTGCTTTAAAGTTTTACTTACAAGCTACTAAAGATTTTCGTCAAACATCTGCTTTGTTTGTTGTCTACTCTGGACAGAGGAGAGGTCAAAAGGCTTTGGCAACCTCTTTTTCTTTTTGGCTAAGAAGCTTAATCCGCTTAGCCTATGAGACTGCTGGACAGCAGCCTCCTGAAAGGATTACAGCTCATTCCACTAGAGCTGTGGCTTCCACTTGGGCCTTTAAAAATGAGGCTTCTGTTGAACAGATTTGCAAGGCGTCGACTTGGTCTTCGCTTTATACTTTTTCAAAATTTTACAAATTTGATACTTTTGCTTCTTTGGAGGCTATATTTGGGAGAAAGGTTTTACGGGCAGTGGTTCCTTCCATTTAAGTTCCTGCCTTGTCCCTCCCTTCATCCGTGTACTTTAGCTTTGGTATTGGTATCCCACAAGTAATGGATGATCTGTGGACTGGATACACCTTACAAGAGAAAACACAATTTATGCTTACCTGATAAATTTATTTCTTTCATGTAATTAACAAGAGTCCATGAGCTAGTGACGTATGGGATATACATTCCTACCAGGAGGGGCAAAGTTTCCCAAACCTCAAAATGCCTATAAATACACCCCTCACCACACCCACAAATCAGTTTTACAAACTTTGCCTCCAAGGGAGGTGGTGAAGTAAGTTTGTGCTAGATTCTACGTTGATATGCGCTCCGCAGCAAGTTGGAGCCCGGTTTTCCTCTCAGCGTGCAGTGAATGTCAGAGGGATGTGAGGAGAGTATTGCCTATTGAATGCAGTGATCTCCTTCTACGGGGTCTATTTCATAAGGTTCTCTGTTATCGGTCGTAGAGATTCATCTCTTACCTCCCTTTTCAGATCGACGATATACTCTTATATTTACCATTTCCTCTACTGATTCTCGTTTCAGTACTGGTTTGGCTTTCTACAAACATGTAGATGAGTGTCCTGGGGTAAGTAAGTCTTATTTTCTGTGACACTCTAAGCTATGGTTGGGCACTTTATTTATAAAGTTCTAAATATATGTATTCAAACATTTATTTGCCTTGACTCAGAATGTTCAACTTTCCTTATTTCCAGACAGTCAGTTTCATATTTGGGATTATGCTTTAAATTATCATATTTTGTCTTACCTCAAAAATTTGACTTTTTTCCCTGTGGGCTGTTAGGCTCGCGGGGGCTGAAAATGCTTCATTTTATTGCGTCATTTTTGGCGCGGATTTTTTTGGCGCAAAAATTCATTTCCGTTTCCGGCGTCATACGTGTCGCCGGAAGTTGCGTCATTTTTTGACGTTATTTTGCGCCAAAAATGTCGGCGTTCCGGATGTGGCGTCATTTTTGGCGCCAAAAGCATTTAGGCGCCAAATAATGTGGGCGTCTTATTTGGCGCCAAAAAATATGGGCGTCGCTTTTGTCTCCACATTATTTCAGTCTCATTTTCATTTGCTTCTGGTTGCTAGAAGCTTGATGTTTGGCATTTTTTTCCCATTCCTGAAACTGTCTTATAAGGAATTTGATTTATTTTGCTTTATATGTTGTTTTTTCTCTTACATATTGCAAGATGTCTCACGTTGCATCTGAGCCAGAAGATACTACAGGAAAACCACTGCCTGCTGGATCTACCAAAGCTAAGTGTATCTGCTGTAAACTTTTGGTAGCTATTTCTCCAGCTGTTGTTTGTATTAATTGTCATGACAAACTTGTTAAAGCAGATAATATTTCCTTTAGTGATGTACCATTGCCTGTTGCAGTTCCCTCAACATCTAAGGTGCAGAATGTTCCTGATAACATAAGAGATTTTGTTTCTGAATCCATAAAGAAGGCTTTGTCTGTTATTTCTCCTTCTAGTAAACGTAAAAAGTCTTTTAAATCTTCTCTCTCTACAGATGAATTTTTAAATGAACACCATCATTCTGATTCTTTGGACTCTTCTAGTTCAGAGGATTCTGTCTCAGAGATTGATGCTGATAAATCTTCATATTTATTTAAGATGGAATTTATTCGCTCTTTACTTAAAGAAGTACTAATTGCTTTAGAAATAGAGGATTCTAGTCCTCTTGATACTAATTCTATACGTTTGGATAAGGTTTTTAAAGCTCCTGCGGTTATTCCAGAAGTCTTTCCTGTTCCTAATGCTATTTCTGCAGTAATTGCTAAGGAATGGGATAAATTGGGTAATTCATTTACTCCTTCTAAACGTTTTAAGCAATTATATCCTGTTCCGCCTGACAGGTTAGAATTTTGGGACAAAATCCCTAAAGTTGATGGGGCTATTTCTACCCTTGCTAAACGTACTACCATTCCTACGTCAGATGGTACCTCGTTTAAGGATCCTTTAGATAGAAAAATTGAATCTTTTCTAAGAAAAGCTTATCTATGTTCAGGTAATCTTCTTAGACCTGCTATATCATTGGCTGATGTTGCTGCAGCTTCAACTTTTTGGTTGGAAACTCTAGCGCAACAAGTAACAAATCGTGATTCTCATGATATTATTATTCTTCTCCAGCATGCTAATAATTTCATCTGTGATGCCATTTTTGATATTATTAGAGTTGATGTTAGATTTATGTCTCTGGCTATCTTAGCCAGAAGAGCTTTATGGCTTAAGACTTGGAATGCTGATATGGCTTCTAAATCAACTCTACTTTCCATTTCTTTCCAGGGAAACAAATTATTTGGTTCTCAGTTGGATTCTATTATTTCAACTGTTACTGGTGGGAAAGGAACTTTTTTACCACAGGATAAAAAATCTAAAGGTAAAAACAGGGCTAACAATCGTTTTCGTTCCTTTCGTTTCAACAAAGAACAAAAGCCTGATCCTTCGTCCTCAGGAGCAGTTTCAGTTTGGAAACCATCTCCAGTCTGGAATAAATCCAAGCCTGCTAGAAAGGCAAAGCCTGCTTCTAAGTTCACATGAAGGTACGGCCCTCATTCCAGTTCAGCTGGTAGGGGGCAGGTTACGTTTTTTCAAAGAAATTTGGATCAAATCTGTTCACAATCTTTGGATTCAGAACATTGTTTCAGAAGGGTACAGAATTGGTTTCAAGATGAGACCTCCTGCAAAGAGATTTTTTTCTTTCCCATGTCCCAGTAAATCCAGTGAAAGCTCAAGCATTTCTGAATTGTGTTTCAGATCTAGAGTTGGCTGGAGTAATTATGCCAGTTCCAGTTCCGGAACAGGGGATGGGGTTTTATTCAAATCTCTTCATTGTACCAAAGAAGGAGAATTCCTTCAGACCAGTTCTGGATCTAAAATTATTGAATCGTTATGTAAGGATACCAACGTTCAAGATGGTAACTGTAAGGACTATATTGCCTTTTGTTCAGCAAGGGAATTATATGTCCACAATAGATTTACAGGATGCATATCTGCATATTCCGATTCATCCAGATCATTATCAGTTCCTGAGATTCTCTTTTCTAGACAAGCATTACCAATTTGTGGCTCTACCGTTTGGCCTTGCTACAGCTCCAAGAATTTTCACAAAGATTCTCGGTGCCCTTCTGTCTGTAATCAGAGAACAGGGTATTGTGGTATTTCCTTATTTGGACGATATCTTGGTACTTGCTCCGTCTTTACATTTAGCAGAGTCTCATACGAATCGACTTGTGTTGTTTCTTCAAGATCATGGTTGGAGGATCAATTTACCAAAAAGTTCTTTGATTCCTCAAACAAGGGTAACCTTTCTGGGTTTCCAGATAGATTCAGTGTCCATGACTCTGTCTTTAACAGACAAGAGACGTCTAAAATTGATTACAGCTTGTCGAAACCTTCAGTCACAATCATTCCCTTCGGTAGCCTTATGCATGGAAATTCTAGGTCTTATGACTGCTGCATCGGACGCGATCCCCTTTGCTCGTTTTCACATGCGACCTCTTCAGCTCTGTATGCTGAACCAATGGTGCAGGGATTACACGAAGATATCTCAATTAATATCTTTAAAACCGATTGTTCGACACTCTCTAACGTGGTGGACAAATCACCATCGTTTAATTCAGGGGGCTTCTTTTGTTCTTCCGACCTGGACTGTAATTTCAACAGATGCAAGTCTCACAGGTTGGGGAGCTGTGTGGGGATCTCTGACGGCACAAGGAGTTTGGGAATCTCAGGAGGTGAGATTACCGATCAATATTTTGGAACTCCGTGCAATTTTCAGAGCTCTTCAGTTTTGGCCTCTTCTGAAGAGAGAATCGTTCATTTGTTTTCAGACAGACAATGTCACAACTGTGGCATACATCAATCATCAAGGAGGGACTCACAGTCCTCTGGCTATGAAAGAAGTATCTCGAATTTTGGTTTGGGCGGAATCCAGCTCCTGTCTAATCTCTGCGGTTCATATCCCAGGTGTAGACAATTGGGAAGCGGATTATCTCAGTCGCCAAACGTTGCATCCGGGCGAATGGTCTCTTCACCCAGAGGTATTTCTTCAGATTGTTCAATTGTGGGGGCTCCCAGAGATAGATCTGATGGCCTCTCATCTAAACAAGAAACTTCCCAGGTATCTGTCCAGATCCCGGGATCCTCAGGCGGAGGCAGTGGATGCATTATCACTTCCTTGGAAGTATCATCCTGCCTATATCTTTCCGCCTCTAGTTCTTCTTCCAAGAGTAATCTCCAAGATTCTGAGGGAATGCTCGTTTGTTCTGCTAATAGCTCCGGCATGGCCTCACAGGTTTTGGTATGCGGATCTTGTCCGGATGGCATCTTGCCAGCCATGGACTCTTCCGTTAAGACCAGACCTTCTGTCACAAGGTCCTTTTTTCCATCCGGATCTGAAATCCTTAAATTTAAAGGTATGGAGATTGAACGCTTGATTCTTGGTCATAGAGGTTTCTCTGACTCCGTGATTAATACTATGTTACAGGCTCGTAAATCTGTATCTCGAGAGATATATTATAGAGTCTGGAAGACTTATATTTCATGGTGTCTTTCTCATCATTTTTCTTGGCATTCTTTTAGAATACCGAGAATTTTACAATTTCTTCAGGATGGTTTGGATAAGGGTTTGTCCGCAAGTTCTTTGAAAGGACAAATCTCTGCTCTTTCTGTTCTTTTTCACAGAAAGATTGCTATTCTTCCTGATATTCATTGTTTTGTACAAGCTTTGGTTCGTATAAAACCTGTCATTAAGTCAATTTCTCCTCCTTGGAGTTTGAATTTGGTTCTGGGAGCTCTTCAAGCTCCTCCGTTTGAACCTCTGCATTCATTGGACATTAAATTACTTTCTTGGAAAGTTTTGTTCCTTTTGGCCATCTCTTCTGCTAGAAGAGTTTCTGAATTATCTGCTCTTTCGTGTGAGTCTCCTTTTCTGATTTTTCATCAGGATAAGGCGGTGTTGCGAACTTCTTTTGAATTTTTACCTAAAGTTGTGAACTCCAACAACATTAGTAGAGAAATTGTGGTTCCTTCATTATGTCCTAATCCTAAGAATTCTAAGGAGAAATCATTGCATTCTTTGGATGTTGTTAGAGCTTTGAAATATTATGTTGAAGCTACGAAATCTTTCCGTAAGACTTCTAGTCTATTTGTTATCTTTTCCGGTTCTAGGAAAGGCCAGAAAGCTTCTGCCATTTCTTTGGCATCTTGGTTGAAATCTTTAATTCATCTTGCCTATGTTGAGTCGGGTAAAACTCCGCCTCAAAGAATTACAGCTCATTCTACTAGGTCAGTATCTACTTCCTGGGCGTTTAGGAATGAAGCTTCGGTTGACCAGATCTGCAAAGCAGCAACTTGGTCTTCTTTGCATACTTTTACTAAATTCTACCATTTTGATGTATTTTCTTCTTCTGAAGCAGTTTTTGGTAGAAAAGTTCTTCAGGCAGCGGTTTCAGTTTGAATCTTCTGCTTATGTTTTTTGTTAAACTTTATTTTGGGTGTGGATTATTTTCAGCAGGAATTGGCTGTCTTTATTTTATCCCTCCCTCTCTAGTGACTCTTGTGTGGAAAGATCCACATCTTGGGTAGTCATTATCCCATACGTCACTAGCTCATGGACTCTTGTTAATTACATGAAAGAAAACATAATTTATGTAAGAACTTACCTGATAAATTCATTTCTTTCATATTAACAAGAGTCCATGAGGCCCACCCTTTTTTGTGGTGGTTATGATTTTTTTGTATAAAGCACAATTATTCCAATTCCTTATTTTATATGCTTCGCACTTTTTCTTATCACCCCACTTCTTGGCTATTCGTTAAACTGATTTGTGGGTGTGGTGAGGGGTGTATTTATAGGCATTTTGAGGTTTGGGAAACTTTGCCCCTCCTGGTAGGAATGTATATCCCATACGTCACTAGCTCATGGACTCTTGTTAATATGAAAGAAATAAATTTATCAGGTAAGCATAAATTGTGTTTTCTCTTGTAAGGTGTATCCAGTCCACGGCCCGCCCTGTCATTTTAAGGCAGGTAATTTTTAAATTTAAACTACAGTAACCACTACACCCTATGGTTCCTCCTTTCTCGGCTTGTTTTCGGTCGAATGACTGGCTATGAAAGTTAGGGGAGGAGCTATATTACAGCTCTGCTGTGGGTGTCCTCTTCCAACTTCCTGTTGGGAATGAGACTATCCCACAAGTAATGGATGATCCGTGGACTGGATACACCACAAGAGAAATAAATTTATCAGGTAAGCATAAATTGTGTTTTTAAATCTTTTTATTGGAAGTTGTGTCAGCCAGTACCTCACCTTCTGCTTATCTAAGGTTGAGAATGAAGGGTTCTTCTCAGGAATACCACACCAACACCAGAATGGCGATATCTTGGCTGCCAAAACTGCAGTGACAATATGGCTGCAGCAGCGTACAGTGTTTACAAGGCATTAATCCATGAATGGGATATGAAACGCAATATTTCACGGCAGAGGGCTTGTCGTTTGGGAATTAAGGTGCATTGGAGCAAAGCAAATTGAAGAAATCAGATTATCATCAAAGCGCTATTTGCTTCAAAATAGCTTAGTGCTTTCACTTTTTCAAACAATGTGTGTTTTTAAAGGGACAGTAAAGTCAAAATTAAAGGGACATAACACCCACATTTTTCTTTATGATTCAGACAAAGCATGCAATTTTAAGCAACTTTCTAATTTACTCCTATTATCAATTTTCGTCATTCTCTTGGTATCTTTGTTTAAAAAGCAGGAATGTAAGCTTAGGAGCCGGCCCATTTTTTGTTTAGCACCTGGGTAGCGCTTGCTGATTGATGACTAAATGCTCTATGTAAACCATGAAAGTTTAATTTTGGCGCTACTGTTCCTTTGACATAGTCCTGTTATAATTACTCTGCAAAATCATCTGAAATTCAAGAGCAGAAAATGCGATTCTGAGTTTATTGTTCCTTTATTAAAGGACTGCTTAATACGGTAGAATTGTAGAATTGACAAGTGTGTAATATAAAGACAACATAATAACACTGACTCAAATAAGCAGTAGATTTTTCTGACAAATTAATCTTTAAACCATTTACCAACCCCTGTGTCATGTGACAGCCATCAGCCAATCACAGAGCAGTATATTTATACCCCGTGAACTTGTGCACATGCTTAGTAAGAGTGAGTGGCTCGAAAAGTGTGTATATAAAAAGAATGTGCAAAATTTGAAAATAGAAGTAAAATGGAAAGTTTCTTAAAACTGCATGGTCCATCTGAATCATAAAACTTTAATTTTGACTTTACTGTCCCTTTTAAGGAAAGTGTACATGTTCCCTTAAATGCAGTTTTTTTTAATGGAGGTTTGGGCACTAGGGGACACATTACATTACACTGACACTTGCGCTAAAATAATTCCTTAAGAAAATTAGATTATAATCACATTTTAGTTTAACATTACATGGCAAATTAGTTACTATATGAAATTAGTTACTGTTAGTGAATTAATTTGATTAGTACTCAAATTTGTAAAATTTGGTACAAATACCAAATCACTTTTCTACCCAGTGATACTGATCACCGGATGTGGTAGTTTGGGCGCCCGTCTTTATGTTTAAATGTTTCTATTGAAAAAGATTTTTTCATTTTCTTCTCATGTTAGTTTTCAGCAAACATTACATACAAATAGAAATACAAGAACGAACCACTATATTTTAAAAAAAATTGTAGATATCTTCCAACAATGCTACCTTGTTAACACAAATAAAAAAGAAAAGAATAAACAAAAAACAAAAAACAATAAGTAAACAAAAAGTTTAAGGATCCACACTGACTACTTGTACGCCTAATTGAAAAAACTTACTCGCCTATAAGCCTGAGTCTCAAACCCCGTTGTAGTCTCTTTAACTCTGACATAGCTTCCTTTTATCTTGCTCTTCTGGTTAACCTGATTTGGCCCATGTGACAAATCAAACCTTCTCAACGTCACAATAGAGGGGTTTGGGCATGAAGGGGTTAATGACACACAGCTCTGATTCCCTTAACCTTGCAACTCTACAAAAGGAACTTTAAAAGGGACACCACGTTGACCCCCAAATCCTGTCCACACTGCTCTAACAATTTCTGCCACCACCAAAACTTCTAAATTAAAGGGGCGTTTTGGGAACCCCCAAAAAGTCACACAATTTAACAATTAGGTAACGTGCCTTTCAACAGAGGGTGAATTCAGATATTAGAGCCCAAAAGACAGAATGAGATTTTCTATGCGTTTAATAACAAAACTATCAATACAGGTTACACAGTGCGAAATTATAAAGACATTCAAAATAACATACAATTGCAAAGTTACAATTCTTTAAAAAGAATAGGGGACATAAAAATAATAGAAACACAATATCTTACTTATTATCAAATTCCTTTAGATATGTGGAGAACTGCTGTTCATGATGTTAATGCCTTAGGTCCCAGGGCAATTCTACCCACAAGTCTTTCTGTTACATACTTAAACTAAACTTTCTTTGTCTTGTCAAAGACACCGCCCTGGTTATAATTTGCGAGTACAACCAATGCAAATAAGTCTTAGCTCCCAGTAGGGGAGGAGCTTGTTGTATTCCTAAACACAGTTACCAGTTACGCAAAGAACACTTTACCTCAGACATGTAACATGCTAAGGAAAGGGAAGGGGGGGGGTTCTCAGCTACAGCTTTTCTGAAAACAGATTTCACACAAAGAAAAAGCAATTCACATTAACCTTTTCCAGGCTGAGACCACAATACTGCCTCTGCCGGGTAGCCAATTCAGGTATCAACTACTCCACATGATTGTATCATGACAGCCCATTCCTACCAACTCCCCCCTACTGACCCAAATTTTTACATTTTTTGTACCCCTGACATATGCTACTAATTATTTCTGTAGTGCCATAAGATCTAAGATGGGTATTTTTAGGGGAAGGGTTCGGAAGAGGTAGAATAGTTGAGGAAAAACGTTCATTTTAATTGCAGAGAGGTGTCCATACCACGAAAAAATATATTTCTTCCATTTCTGGAGGTCTCGCCTTATAGACTTATATAGGGGTACATAGTTGTATTTATATAATTGCTGAAACTGAGGTGTCAGGTGTATCCCTAAATATTTAAGATACTGTTTTGCCCATTTGAATTCAAAAGTGAGTTCTATAGTTTTTTTTTTTTGAGTATGAGAAGGTAAGGCTATTGGAAGAGCCTCACATTTTTTAAGATTAATTTTATATCCCGAAATTTGGGAAAATGTGTCAAGAATGTTGTATAAGTTCGGGAGAGATATCAGTGGTTTTGTAATTGTAAGCAAAATATCGTCGGCAAAGAGAGTTAGTTTATAATCTCGGTCTGATATTGTTGCTCCAGTGATATCCGGAGATAGCCAAATTCTAGCCGCCAATGGCTCAATACATATCGCAAATATTAAGGGGGAAAGAGGGCATCCCTGTCTCCTGCCGTTCAGTATTGGGAATGGTTTAGATTTATATCCCGCCGATACCACCTGTGCTGTTGGTGTGGAATAGATCCCCTGTATTGCCCTAATAAAGGAACCATCAAAACCCATGTGATGCAATACCGCCAATCTATCCTATCGAACGCCTTTTCCGCATCCAATGACAGGAGCAAAGAAGGCGTCTCCTCCCTACTAAGATAGTCTATATAATACTCAACATCCTTCTTATGTTATCTGGGGCTTCCCTATTTGCTATGAATCCCACCTGATCTGGGTGAACATGGGATGGCAAAATCTGTTTTAAACGATTAGCCAATATTTTGGTGAAGATCTTAAGGTCCTAATTTATTAGTGATATAGGGCGATAACTAGCACACAGTTTAGGGTTTTTCCCAGCTTTAGGTATAACCACTATTTTAGCCCCCAGTAATTCTGATGGTATCTTGTGGCCCTCCAATAGATGATTACAAAACTTTGTAAGGTGTGGTATTAGCGTTGTTCTGAACAATATGTAGTAGTCTCCAGGGAAACCATCTGGTCCCGCTGCCTTGCCTTTCCTTAGTTTTTTTATGACTTGTGACACTTCCACTGAAGATATTGGTAAGTTTAATGTTTCTCTATCTCTGTCAGATATGGTTTGTAATTGAGCTTCTTTTAGAAATCTATGTGCATCTTTGTCAGTACTTGGTGAGTGTGTGGTTTTATGCCCGTCATATAGCTTCCCATAATATCCCGCAAACTCATCAACAATCTCCTAAGGAGATGTGGTTACATTGCCATCTGCCTTTTGAGGAAGAGGAATAGCCAAGGCTCTGTTCCGTTCTTGAATTTTATGTGCTAAAAATTTGTCCGGCTTATTGGCATATATAAAATATTGAACCTTCAGCTTATGTATCATTCTAGATGCGTTCTTAGTGAATATTTTGTTTGAATTTTGTTGTATAGTTTGCAGTGTCTCGCTATTATGGGTGATTTTATGGGCCTTCTCAAGTTTAGCTATCTCCTGATTTAGGGTGGCTGTCTGCTGCTTAAAGGGACACTGAACCCATTTTTTTGCTTTTGTTATTCAGATAGAGCATGCAATTTTAAGCAACTTCGTAATTTACTCCTATTATCAATTTTTCTTTGTTCTCTTGCTATCTTTATTTGAAAAAGGCATCTAAGCTTTTTTTGTTGTTGCAAGACTCTGGACAGCACTTTTTTATTGGTGAATGAATTCATCCACCAATCAGCAAGAACAACCCAGATTGTTAACCAAAAATGGGCCGGCATCTAAACTTACAGTCTTGCATTTCAAATAAAGATACATTTTGATAATAGGAGTAAATTAGAAAGTTGCTTAAAATTGCATGCTCTATCTGAATCACTAAAGAAAAAAAAAAGTGGGTTCAGTGTCCCTTTAAGCTGTTTGGTGTGTGTTGCTTTTCCCTGTATTAATAGTCCCCTAAGAAATGCTTTATGAGCCGCCCTTGTGTACAGTGGATTTGAAGTAGTGTCACTATTTATGTCCCAATAGTCCTTGAGATGTTATAGTATGTGGTTTTGGGCCGTGGGGTGTTTAAAATATTATGGGTCGTAAATGCATGACTTTTCCCTTTTACCATCTTGAACCCCGTCTAATCCGCAAATAACATAATTAAAATATTAACCCCTAAACCGCAAACCCCCAACATCGTAATAAACCTAATTAACCTATTAACTTCTAAACCAACAAACCCCCACATCGCAATAAACCTAATTAACCTATTAACCCCTAAACTGACAAATCCCCACATCCCAATAAACCTAATTAACCTATTAACCCCTAAACCGACAAACCCCCACAACGCAATAAACCTAAACTATTAACTGCTAAACCGCCAACCTCCCACAACGCAACTAACTAATTTAATTACTAAGCCCCCTAACCTAACACCCCCTAAATTAACCCCAATACTAAGTTACACTTAAATAAAACCTAACATTAAATTTAAAAAAAACCCTCTATAATTACAAAAAATAAAACTCTAAAATTACAGAAAAAAATAAACAAAATTATCAAAAATAAAAAAAATTAAACCTAATCCCTATGAAAATAAAAACACCCCCAATCTAAACTAAACTACCATGAGCCCTTAAAAGGGCCTTTTGTAGGGCATTGACCTAAGTTAAACAGCTCTTTTATATTTAAAAAATACTCAGTCCCCCCTAACAGTCAAACCACCCCACCACCAAACCCCCAAAATAAAAAAAAAACCTAACACTAAAAAAACCTAAACTACCCATTGCCACTAAAGGGGCATTTGTATGTGCATTGCCCTTAAAAGGGCATTCAACTCTTGTTTCAGCCAATAGAAATGCAAGGTACCCCAAATTGAATGCGGTCCCTTGCATTCAATCGTCAGTGTACGTCGGACATCGGATGAAGAGGAGCTTCCACGCCTCGGAGGAACGCCGCTGAGGACCCACGCATTGGGGAAGACAGCTCTGCGCCTACTTCGTTCCGGATGAAGATAGAAGATGATGGAGCGGCCTGGAAGAAGACCTTCCCTGCCGGACTTCAGGAACAGTGAGTACATATTTGGGGCTTAGTCTTTAGGCTTTTTTTTTTTTTGGGTGGCTTTTTTTTTTAGATTAGAGCTGGAAAAGAGCGGATTGCCCTTTTAAGGGCAATGCCCATACAAATGGGCAATGGGTAGTTTAGTTTTTTTTAGTATTAGAGTTTTTTGTTTTGGGGGGTTTGGTGGGTGGGGGGTTTTATACTTAAGGGGTAATTGGTAATTTGTTTCGGTAAAAGAGCTTTTTAACTTAGGGCAATGCCCAAAAAAAGCCCTTTTAAGGGCTATTTGTAGTTTAGTATTAGATTAGGGGGTGTTTTATTTTGGTGGGATTTTTTATAGGGGTATTAATTTAGGTTAACTTTTTTTTTTGGACAGCTTTGTTTATTTTTTCTGTAATTTAACATTTTTTGTTATGTGTAATTTTAGCTTTGGGGTTTGTAGTTTTTTTTTTTTTAAATAGACTGCCCTCTGGATAGGATTAACGCATAGTGTATATATATATATATATATATATATGTATGTGTGTGTGTGTATGTACGTGTATCTATGTGTGTATGTGCATTTATCTACAGCATGTGTTTGTGTGTGTATATATATATATAAATATATATATATATATATATGTGTATATGTGTGTGTGTATATGTTTGTATGTATATATATGTATGTATATATATATATATATATGTATGTATATATATATATATATATATATATATATATGTATGTATATATAAAACACGGAAGGGGACTGCACTCTCATACCGGACCGGGTACACATTCCATGACCCTGTAACATGCTCAGCCCTGGGTGCTCACAGGCACTCACAGGAAGCTGCACTGTCCCCAGAGTCACAGGCAGTTAACCCCAGACAGGTCTGGGTGCAAGGCCCATAGGAAAAATTACAAAACAAATTAATAAAAGACACAGAGAAAGTCCAGCACTCACTTACAAGCTCTCAGCTAAGATTAAAAGCAAAAATGGAAGAGTTAGTTACCGCATCTGGCCAAATGGGACAAGCCCAGGTACCACGTCAAGGTCGCTTCCAAAACCTGAGTCCCTAAACAGCCAAACAAGGCAAGCTCTCAATCCAACAAACTGGGAACAAGTGAAGGGTGCACAGGCTTATGTAATCACCCTAGACATATACAAAACACGGAAGGGGACTGCACTCTCAGACCGGACTGGGTACACATCCCATGACCCTGCAGCATGCACAGCCCTGGGTGTACAATAGCCCTTTCAGGAAGCTGCACTGTCCCCAGAGTCACAGGCAGTTAACCCCAGACAGGTCTGGGTGCAAGGCCCATAGGGAAAATTACAAAACAAATTAATACAGCACACAGAGAAAGTCCAGCACTCGCTTACAAGCTCTCAGCTAAGATTAAAAGCAAAAATGGAAGAGTTAGTTACCGCATCTGGTCAAATGGGAAAAAAAGCCCAGGTACCACGTCAAGGTCTCTTCCTAAACCTGTGTGTGTGTATGTACGTGTATCTATGTGTGTATGTGCATTTATCTACACTATGTGTTTGTGTGTGTGTGTGTGTATATATATATATATATATATATATATATATATATGTATTTATATATGTGTGTGTATGTGTGTGTATATATATATATATATATATATATATATATATATATATATATACACACACACACACACACACACACACACACACACACACACACAGAGAAGCACACTCACAAGAAAGAACAACCAGCTCAATACCATTGTTAGCCTGTTTTATGGCGATTTACCACCTGGGTGCAGCTTCTTTTAGTCCAGTAATGCTTTTTACAGAGTAAAACTTTCCTGTAGTATATCAGTCTGATCCCGCCTATTACGGTCAGTCCAGCGCCGAAATACCAGGCAATTCCTCTCTGAACAAGGAAACAGGCAACCCCAGACGATCGTTTTGGCCTTCCTTGGGCCTCGTTAGTGAGGTGTAGCCATATTCCTCTAAGCACACTGAGCAAGGAGTCCACATCTGGTTTCCCCTTTTTCTCTCTGTGTGTGTGTGTGTGTGTGTGTGTGTGTATATATATATATATATATATATAGAGAGATATATATATATGTGTGTGTGTGTATGTGCTTGTATCTACAGCATGTGTTTTTGTGTGTATGTATATATGTGTGCATGTGCATGTATATATGAGTGTGTATGCATGTGTGTGTATCTGTGTTTGTGTGTATGCATATATATATGTGTGTGTTTGTGTTTCTACAGCATGTGTTTTTGTGTGTGTGTCTGTGTATGTTAGAGTAAGGGTTGACATATTTATGTGAAAGCCATGAACCTCTCAGAATATTTTTTAGAAGACACAAGGAATGATTGATTGTATGTAGGAATATATTTAGAATTGAGAAGCCAGAAGTAAGAGCTGTGGCTCGTAGTTTTCTCAAACCTTGTTTTATAGAATAAGACATGTATTAATTTAAATTATCTCTGAAATAACACAAACTGTGGCTTTGATTCAGCCTTTCAACAAAGGTTTGATTAAAAAAAAAAGGGAGTGAATTGTAAAGATTACAGGTAAAATACAAATTTCCACCTAAGAATGATTTTTAAAGGAACGTACAACACAAAATAAATTGAGTTAGTGCATGTTAAAAAAGGTAGCTGTATACTTTCATTTTTTTTTCTGTCTTCCTGTAATTAAACTTTAAAATGTGTGACTTTTCCAGTTTCTAATGTGAACTAAGGGGACACGTTCTATACTTTAGATGCCTCGTTCTACTTCGCTGTATTTTAAAGCTTTTACAATTTTTGGTGCAATAGACAATTATACCTTACCCTGTCTTGCATGTTCTCATGACTTACATTGCAATAATGTATTTGTGTATCCCCATGATTGTAAATGACTAATAATATAGAGGAAGTGCTCTGTATCCTGATAAATTATTCATTATTCATTGACAAATGTTCATCCCATTAGTGATGGAGCAGTATTGAGCAATGAGTAAAAATGGTGCATTATGTGGTCAGCGCATATTGGGATACTCCATATCCTGATCTTATCATATGCTAAATATTCTGATGAGTCTAGACAAAAATTCTCAACATCTTCTGAAAACGATGGATTGGGTAGGATGCAAAACTAAACCCTACGGAAGTCCTTATTCTGAACTTTTACAACCAGGCTAATAAGTTAAAGCGACAGTCAACTCCATAATTGTTATTGTTTAAAAAGATAGATAATCCCTTTTATTACCCATTCCCTAGTTTTGAACAGAAAATACGGTTATATTAATATAGTTTTTACCTTGTATCTAAGCCTCTTCTGACAGCCCCCAGATCCCATGACTATTTATTTATAGTATACTGACTTGCATTTTAGCCAAGTGCTGTGTCCTGTACAACTCCATGGGAGAGGGCACAATGTTATCATGATTTAACAGTGTCTTGTTGTGAAAAACTAATAAAAAGAGGCTGTCTATAGTGGCTTAGAAACAGGCAGAAAGTTAGAGGTTTAAATGGTATGAAGTATATTAATATAACAATGTTCATTGTGCAAAGCTGGGGAATAACAATTAAACGATAACAATTTTGGTGTTGACTGTCCCTTTAAGTATTCTACTCTTTCAACTGAGTTAAAGCGACATGAAGCATGGATTTTTTCTTTCAAGATCCAGATAGAGCATGCAGCTTTAAACTACTTTCTACTTTACTTCCATTGTCACATTTTATTAGTTCTCTTGGTATCTTTTGTTGAAAAGCAGGGACGTATTTTTAGGAACCGACCCATTTCTGGAGCCCTATATGGTAGCGGTTTTGAAATAATTGTATCCAGTTGCAAGAGCACTAGAAGGCAGCAACATTTTCTGCCATTTAGTGCTCCAAATAACTACCTAGGTATCTTCAACAAAGAATATCATAAGAAAGAAGAAAATTTGATAATAGAAGTAAATTGGAAAGTTTTTTATTTTTATTTGAATGTTCTGTCTGAATCACAAAATTAAATATTTGGGTTTTATATACCTTTTAAAGGGACAGTAAAATTAAACTTTAAATGGATTGAGTAGAGCATGACATTTTAAGCAACTTCCAATTTAATTCTATCATTTTTGCAACAATATTTATTGCAATGTTATACATAGTTGCAAACACTGATGCCATGAAAATGCTAGACACATGCACTCAGCCTACCTAGCTTTAATTATTCAACAAAGGATACAAAGAGCAAAAGAGAAGATAGAAGTAAATCTGAAAGTTGTTTAAAATGTCATGCCCTATCTGAATCAGGAATGTTTCATTTTGACTTTACTGTTCCTTTAAGTATATTTTTGCAAATGAATTGAGCATATTGATAATAACCGTAGAAATGGGTGTAAAAAAAACAAACTGTTAGCTATTTTGCCCCAGTGTTAATTTGAACGTACATCACTCTTTCCTTTGGGGATGTGTTAATAGATGTTCAGTGCCAGATTACAAGTGGAGCGCTAATTAATGCTCCCTCTTGAGCGTTAATTGCGTTAGAGGAAAGCTTTTTGCGCTCGTCGGGTTGCTCTTGTATTATTATTTGAAAATAAACTCTTTTCCCTCATGCGCTACCCCTACGATTGCAAAAAGCCGAAGTTAGAATACAGCGTATGCTGTCAGCGTTTATCGATGTGCGGCGGACATGATCCGCCCGCACAATAATAAATCGGCCCACTAATCTTCTCTTTACACTCTTTCTCTCCCTTTCTTGTATCTCCATTGTCTCATAACTCTAGCTTCTTCTCCACTTTCACTTTTCCTCTCCAATCTCTTTCTCTGCCCCGTTTACTGTCAGGAGTAACAGCCTACAACCCTAGAGGCATAACATATACTTGCACTTTCATGGATTTATAATATCCCTTTAGATAATAGCTTTAGCACATAGCCCAAAATGTGTGTATGTCAGTGTTGCAATAGGAATGTGCATTCTGCTAATACAATGTGCTACTTATAAAATGCCACCAGATATATATGCAGCAAATGAAGGGGACAGTTTGAGCTTCGAAACGTCAATAAATTGTTTTTGACCTGTGACAAAAAAAGCCCTGAGAGTGCATTCATTTGCTGCATATTTTATACATTTTTGCACCCAGGCAGTTGGCCCAGGAGGGTGGATTCACTTTGAGGAGTTTGAGATATATATATATATATATATATTATATATATGTGTATATATATATATATATATATATATATATATATATATACAGTAGCTCACAAAAGTGAGTACACCCCTCACATTTTTGTAAATATTTTATTATATCTTTTCATGTGACAACACTGAAGAAATGCTACAATGTAAAGTAGCGAGTGTACAGCCTGTATAACTGTAAATTTGTTGTCCCCTCAAAATAACTCAACACACAGCCATTAATGTCTAAACTGTTGGCAACAAAAGAGAGTACACCCCTAAGTGGAAATGTCCAAATTGGGCCCAAAGTGTCAATATTTTGTGTAGCCACCATTATTTTCCAGCACTGCCTTAACCCTCTTGGGCATGGAGTTCACCAGAGTATCACAGGTTGCCACTGGAGTACTCTTCCACTCCTACATGACGACATCACAGAGCTGGTCTGGTGGATGTGAGTCCCACACCTTCCGTTTGAGGATGCCCCACAGATGCTCAATAGGGTTTAGGTCTGGAGATATGCTTGGCCTGTCCATCACCATTACCCTCAGCTTCTTTAGCAAGGCAGTGGTCGTCTTGGAGGTGTTTTTGGGGTTGTTATGTTGAAATACTGCCCTGCGGCCCAGTCTCTGAAGCTCTGCTTCAGTATGTCACAGTACATGTTAGCATTCATGGTTCGCTTAATGAACTGTAGCTCCCCAGTGCCGGCAGGACTCATGAAGGCCCAGACCATAACACTCCCACCACCATGCTTGACTGTAGGCAAGACACTCTTGTCTTTGTACTCCTCACCTGGTTGCCGCCACACACGCTTGACACCATCTGAGCCAAATAAGTTTATCTTGGTCTCATCGGACCACAGGACATGGTTCCAGTAATCCATGTCCTTAAGTAAGTGGCTTTCCCTCCTCTTCATTCCTGCATGGGCTCTGCTTTTAGACTTCTAGATTGATCGGCTGACCGACTGCTACTGAGATCAGAAAGTGAAAGTAAAACAGCCATTTTACAAATGTGTGCTAAAAGCAACCACTAGATGGAGCTGGTTTGCAAGAAATCACATACAAATCAATGCATTACAGCCACTTCTGAGGATTTATTTTTTTATCAAAAAATCGCGACTCTAGCGTTTTTTAAATCGAGGCGATTAATCACGGTTGATTAATTGTGCAGCCCTAATATATATATATATATATATATATATATATATATATATATATACATAAACACATACATACATGTCTTTTTTTTTCTAATACCTGAGATCTGATATCTTTGAGCCATTATAACTTTTTTTGTGAAATTTCAAAAAACATTTTTTTATTAGATAGTGTTATTATGAGTTTGTGTACTTTTAAATGTATTTTTTATGTGCTTTTTTTAGTTTCGCAAAACCGTTGACCAGAGCTCTGAAACCACGGTAATCATTTTATTGTAAATTGCTAGTGTGCAAACGATTGTGCTCCACTTGTAATATGGCCGTCAGATGGGTATTAAAGGTATCACTTGTTTGTTAGCTTTCTTTGGCTACATCAAACATCTGTCAAGTTTCAAACTGAAAAGTTCTAAAGAATTTGTATTTCTAAAAACCAAACAGTTTCCCTAATGCAATGATCCAGGTATAAGCACAAAATGTGTTTCAAGGGAATTTACATTAAAGCATTTTGTTTAATAATGTGGTGCCTTTGTTTTTTTTTAAGATAGTCAATTTTATAAGGTCACATTAAAGGGACACTGAACACAATTTTTTTCTTTCTTGGTTGAGATACAGCATGCAATTTTAAGAAACTTTCTAATTTACTCCTATTATCAATTTTTCTGTGTTCTCTTTAAAAAGCAAAAATGTTAGCATAGGAGCCGGCCCATTTTTCTTTTTCAGAACCCTGGATAGCGCTTGCTTATTGGTGGCATTTAGCCACCAATCAGCAAGCACTACCCAGGTGCTGAACCAAAGATGGGCCAGCTCACAAGCTTACAGTCCTGCTTTTTGAAATAAAGATACCAAGAGAACGAAGAAAAATTGATAATAGGAGTAAATTAGAAAGTTGCTTAAAAGTGCTGCTCTAACTGAATCATGAAAGTAAAAAATGTGGGTTCAGTGTCCCTTTAAGAGTACTGTCAGGAACCTAAAACTATATTCATGACCACTAAACAAATTCTGCAGTTTTTTTTTTAGGAAGACTTTCTCAACACCAGTCACTTTTAATAAGGTCATGCATTGTTTTCGGTGAAGAAAATAAAAATCAATAGAGAATTTGGAGTTCTCCCTCAATTTTATGAGTAGAGTGAAAATGATTTTGGTGGCTCAATAACCGGTCATGCTGCGTAAAACAGGCTAATGTGTTTTCTTTAGCACTGAGTCGCTCGATTACATTTCACAACCCCTTAAATTTCTGTGTTTTGTTGTGTTCAGTTGGTAAACAAAATGACCTCAAATGTTGCGGCCTTGCTTCCGAGTATCTGGGAAAAAAAATAAAAATTAGAGACGCAGTGGCTGACCCATAGCTGTAAGACATTATATACATAAAGAATGATTTAAACCCAACATGCTGAAAGGCTAATGGGTATTTTATTTTCTTCTGTATTGATTGTTTTCAGCGTGCAAGGAATGACATTGCAGTTTTTCTCAGATGAATTCAATTACTCAATTATACTGATACAAGGTAGCAAAGGGATTTATGAATTTATAATACTTTGTGGTGCGCCAGGCACTTATTTTAGCCAGTCCACAGTACAAAAGGACTCTGTCAAAGATCCAGAAAATCTGTGATTCAAAAATATATTTAATTTTCTTAACACCGGCTCCATGCGTCCTTCAGAACAAAATAGAGCAGACATCAGGGGAATGAGCACAGTGCTGCATACGTATAGGGACATGAAACACAATGTTTTCTTTCATGATTCAGACAAAGCATACAATCTTAAAGGGACAATCTGGTCAAAATTAAACTTTCATGATTCAGATAGGGCATGTGGTTTTAAGCAACTTTCCAATTTACTTTTATAATCAAATTTGCTTTGTTTTGTTGGTATTCTTTGTTGAAAGTTAAACCTAGGTAGGCTCAAATGCTAATTTATAAGCCCCTGAAGGCTGTCTCTTATCTCAGTGCATTTTGACAGTTTTTCACAGCTAGACAGCGTTAGTTCATATGTGGCATGTAGATAACATTGTGCTCACTCCCATGGATTTATTTATGAGTCAGCACTGAAATAAGGGGGCAGTCTGCAGAGGTTTAGATACAAGGTAATCACAGAGGTAAAAAGTGTAATAATATAACTGTTGGTTGTGCAAAACTGCAAAATGTGTAATAAAGAGATTATCTTTTTAAACAATAACTATTTCCTTCTATTAGGAAATTTGCTTTATTCTTATAGTACTGTTTGTTGAAGAGATAACTAGGTAAGTTGTGTGCACTGCATGGTAGGAAAAGGTTCTGCCATCTAGTGCTCTTGTAAATGTATAACATTGTTTAAAAACTGCTGCTATATAGTGCTGCAGACACGTGCATGCTCCTGAGCTTACTTTCCTGCTTTTCAACAAAGGATACAAAGAGAATGTTGATAATAGAAGTCAATTGGTAAGTTGTTTAAAATCTAAATCATGATAGAATTTTTTTTTACAAAATGTAGATTTTGCTGCCACTAAACTGTTCACATTGTTGACCACACATGACATTAATTACATCAATGACATCACTAGTAACATCACCTATGACATCATCAAAGGCATTGGTAGTGACATAACCCATGACATCATCCTACAGATCAGAGAAATTATATATTTCTAAAATAATTAATGACATCACTAGTGGCATCACCTATGACATCATCAAAGGCATTAGTAGTGACATAATCTTTAAAATCATCTTACACAAATAAATTATATTTTCTATATCATCAATGATATTACTTGTAACATTATCTATATCATCATCATCAATGCCATCAGTAGTGACATAATCCATAACATTATCCTACACAAAGAAATGAATATTTCTAAATCATCAATGGCATCAGTAAAGACATTAATGACATCAGTAAAAACATAACCCATCACATCATTCAAAAAAGTATAACTCACTAACAGCCACCAGAAAAAGTATAACTCACTAACAGCCACCACAAAAAGTATAACTCACTAATAACCACCACAACACACAGCAATTTCTTTCTGCCTTTTTAACCCTATTTCTTTCATGTAATTAGCAAGAGTCCATGAGCTAGTGACGTATGGGATATACATTCCTACCAGGAGGGGCAAAGTTTCCCAAACCTTAAAATGCCTATAAATACACCCCTCACCACACCCACAATTCAGTTTTACAAACTTTGCCTCCTATGGAGGTGGTGAAGTAAGTTTATGCTAGATTCTACATTGATATGCGCTCCGCAGCAGGTTGGAGCCCGGTTTTCCTCTCAGCGTGCAGTGAATGTCAGAGGGATGTGAGGAGAGTATTGCCTGTTTGAATTCAATGATCTCCTTCTACGGGGTCTATTTCATAGGTTCTCTGTTATCGGTCGTAGAGATTCATCTCTTACCTCCCTTTTCAGATCGACGATATACTCTTATATATATACCATTACCTCTGCTGATTTTCGTTTCAGTACTGGTTTGGCTTTCTACAAACATGTAGATGAGTGTCCTGGGGTAAGTAAGTCTTATTTTCTGTGACACTCTAAGCTATGGTTGGGCACTTTTTTAATAAAGTTCTAAATATATGTATTCAAACATTTATTTGCCTTGACTCAGGATGTTCAACATTCCTTATTTTCAGACAGTCAGTTTCATATTTGGGATAATGCACTTGAATCAAATATTTTTCTTACCTTAAAAATTTGACTTTTTTCCCTGTGGGCTGTTAGGCTCGCGGGGGCTGAAAATGCTTCATTTTATTGCGTCATTCTTGGCGCTGACTTTTTTGGCGCAAAAAATCTTTTCTGTTTCCGGCGTCATACGTGTCGCCGGAAGTTGCGTCATTTTTTGACGTTCTTTTGCGCCAAAAGTGTCGGCGTTCCGGACGTGGCGTCATTTTTGGCGCCAAAAGCATTTAGGCGCCAAATAATGTGGGCGTCTTATTTGGCGCTAAAAAAATATGGGCGTCGCTTTTGTCTCCACATTATTTAAGTCTCATTTTTTTCTTTGCTTCTGGTTGCTAGAAGCTTGTTCCTTGGCATTTTTTCCCATTCCTGAAACTGTCATTTAAGGAATTTGATCAATTTTGCTTTATATGTTGTTTTTTCTCTTACATATTGCAAGATGTCTCACGTTGCATCTGAGTCAGAAGATACTTCAGGAAAATCGCTGTCTGGTGCTGGAACTACCAAAGCTAAGTATATCTGCTGTAAACTTTTGGTAGCTATTCCTCCAGCTGTTGTTTGTATTAATTGTCATGACAAACTTGTTAATGCAGATAATATTTCCTTTAGTAATGTACCATTACCTGTTGCAGTTCCATCAACATCTAATGTTCAGAATGTTCCTGATAACATAAGAGATTTTGTTTCTGAATCCATCAAGAAGGCTATGTCTGTTATTCCTCCTTCTAGTAAACATAAAAAATCTTTTAAAACTTCTCTTTATACAGATGAATTTTTAAATGAACATCATCATTCTGATTCTAATGACTCTTCTGGTTCAGAGGATTCTGTCTCAGAGATTGATGCTGATAAATCTTCATATTTATTTAAAATGGAATTTATTCGTTCTTTACTTAAAGAAGTACTAATTGCTTTAGAAATTGAGGATTCTGGTCCTCTTGATACTAAATCTAAACGTTTAGATAAGGTCTTTAAATCTCCTGTGGTTATTCCAGAACTTTTTCCTGTTCCTGGTGCTATTTCTGAAGTAATTTCCAGAGAATGGAATAATTTGGGTAATTCATTTACTCCTTCTAAACGTTTTAAGCAATTATATCCTGTGCCGTCTGACAGATTAGAATTTTGGGACAAAATCCCTAAAGTTGATGGGGCTATTTCTACCCTTGCTAAACGTACTACTATTCCTACGTCAGATGGTACTTCGTTTAAGGATTTTTTAGATAGGAAAATTGAATCCTTTCTAAAAAAAGCTTATCTGTGTTCAGGTAATCTTCTTAGACCTGCTATATCATTGGCTGATGTTGCTGCAGCTTCAACTTTTTGGTTGGAAACTTTAGCGCAACAAGTAACAGATCATGATTCTCATAATATTATTATTCTTCTTCAACATGCTAATAATTTATCTGTGATGCCATTTTTGATATTATCAGAGTTGATGTCAGGTTTATGTCTCTAGCTATTTTAGCTAGAAGAGCTTTATGGCTTAAAACTTGGAATGCTGATATGTCTTCTAAATCGACTCTACTTTCCATTTCTTTCCAGGGTAACAAATTATTTGGTTCTCAGTTGGATTCTATTATCTCAACTGTTACTGGTGGGAAAGGAACTTTTTTACCACAGGATAAAAAATCTAAGGGTAAAAACAGGGCTAATAATCGTTTTCGTTCCTTTCGTTTCAACAAAGAACAAAAACCTGATCCTTCATCCTCAGGAGCAGTTTCAGTTTGGAAACCATCTCCAGTCTGGAATAAATCCAAGCCTTCTAGAAAAGCAAAGCCAGCTTCTAAGTCCACATGAAGGTGCGGCCCTCATTCCAGCTCAGCTGGTAGGGGGCAGGTTACGTTTTTTCAAAGAAATTTGGATCAATTCTGTTCACAATCTTTGGATTCAGAACATTGTTTCAGAAGGGTACAGAATTGGTTTCAAGATAAGACCTCCTGCAAAGAGAGTTTTTCTTTCCCGTGTCCCAGTAAATCCAGTGAAAGCTCAAGCATTTCTGAAATGTGTTTCAGATCTAGAGTTGGCTGGAGTAATTATGCCAGTTCCAGTTCTGGAACAGGGGCTGGGGTTTTATTCGAATCTCTTTATTGTACCAAAGAAGGAGAATTCCTTCAGACCAGTTCTGGATCTAAAAATATTGAATCGTTATGTAAGGATACCAACGTTCAAAATGGTAACTGTAAGGACTATCTTGCCTTTTGTTCAGCAAGGGCATTATATGTCCACAATAGATTTACAGGATGCATATCTGCATATTCAGATTCATCCAGATCATTATCAGTTCCTGAGATTCTGGACAAGCATTACCAGTTTGTGGCTCTGCCGTTTGGCCTAGCTACAGCTCCAAGAATTTTTACAAAGGTTCTCGGTGCCCTTCTGTCTGTAATCAGAGAACAGGGTATTGTGGTATTTCCTTATTTGGACGATATCTTGGTACTTGCTCAGTCTTTACATTTAGCAGAATCTCATACGAATCGACTTGTGTTGTTTCTTCAAGATCATGGTTGGAGGATCAATTCACTAAAAAGTTCATTGATTCCTCAGACAAGGGTAACCTTTCTGGGTTTCCAGATAGATTCAGTGTCCATGACTCTGTCTTTGACAGACAAGAGACGTCTAAAATTGATTTCAGCTTGTCGAAACCTTCAGTCACAATCATTCCCTTCGGTAGCCTTATGCATGGAAATTCTAGGTCTTATGACTGCTGCATCGGACGCAATCCCCTTTGCTCGTTTTCACATGCGACCTCTTCAGCTCTGTATGCTGAATCAATGGTGCAGGGATTACACAAAGATATCTCAATTAATATCTTTAAAACCGATTGTACGACACTCTCTAACGTGGTGGACAGATCACCATCGTTTAATTCAGGGGGCTTCTTTTGTTCTTCTGACCTGGACTGTAATTTCAACAGATGCAAGTCTTACAGGTTGGGGAGCTGTGTGGGGATCTCTGACGGCACAAGGAGTTTGGGAATCTCAGGAGGTGAGATTACCGATCAATATTTTGGAACTCCGTGCAATTTTCAGAGCTCTTCAGTCTTGGCCTCTTCTGAAGAGAGAATCGTTCATTTGTTTTCAGACAGACAATGTCACAACTGTGGCATACATCAATCATCAAGGAGGGACCTCTGGCTATGAAAGAAGTATCTCGAATTCTGGTTTGGGCGGAATCCAGCTCCTGTCTAATCTCTGCGGTTCATATCCCAGGTATAGACAATTGGGAAGCGGATTATCTCAGTCGCCAAACGTTGCATCCGGGCGAATGGTCTCTTCACCCAGAGGTATTTCTTCAGATTGTTCAAATGTGGGAGCTTCCAGAAATAGATCTGATGGCGTCTCATCTAAACAAGAAACTTCCCCGGTATCTGTCCAGATCCCGGGATCCTCAGGCGGAAGCAGTGGATGCATTATCACTTCCTTGGAAGTATCATCCTGCCTATATCTTTCCGCCTCTAGTTCTTCTTCCAAGAGTAATCTCCAAGATTCTGAAGGAATGCTCGTTTGTTCTGCTGGTAGCTCCGGCATGGCCTCACGGGTTTTGGTATGCGGATCTTGTCCAGATGGCCTCTTGCCATCCGTGGACTCTTCCGCTAAGACCAGACCTTCTGTCGCAAGGTCCTTTTTTCCATCAGGATCTCAAATCCTTAAATTTAAAGGTATGGAGATTGAACGCTTGATTCTTGGTCAAAGAGGTTTCTCTGACTCTGTGATTAATACTATGTTACAGGCTCGTAAATCTGTATCTAGAGAGATATATTATAGAGTCTGGAAGACTTATATTTCTTGGTGTCTTTCTCATCATTTTTCTTGGCATTCTTTTAGAATTCCGAGAATTTTACAGTTTCTTCAGGATGGTTTAGATAAAGGTTTATCCGCAAGTTCTTTGAAAGGACAAATCTCTGCTCTTTCCGTTCTTTTTCACAGAATGATTGCTAATCTTCCTGATATTCATTGTTTTGTACAAGCTTTGGTTCGTATAAAACCTCTCATTAAGTCAATTTCTCCTCCTTGGAGTTTGAATTTGGTTCTGGGGGCTCTTCAAGCTCTTCCTTTTGTACCCATGCATTCATTGGACATTAAATTACTTTCTTGGAAAGTTTTGTTCCTTTTGGCGATCTCTTCTGCCAGAAGAGTCTCTGAATTATCCGCTCTTTCTTGTGAGTCTCCTTTTCTGATTTTTCATCAGGATAAGGCGGTGTTGCGAACTTCTTTTGAATTTTTACCTAAGGTTGTGAATTCCAACAACATTAGTAGAGAAATTTTGGTTCCCTCATTATGTCCTAATCCTAAGAATTCTAAGGAGAAATCGTTGCATTCTTTGGATGTTGTTAGAGCTTTGAAATATTATGTTGAAGCTACTAAGTCTTTCCGAAAGACTTCTAGTCTATTTGTTATCTTTTCCGGTTCTAGAAAAGGCCAGAAAGCTTCTGCCATTTCTTTGGCATCTTGGTTGAAATCTTTAATTCATCATGCCTATGTCGAGTCGGGTAAAACTCTGCCTCAAAGGATTACAGCTCATTCTACTAGGTCAGTTTCTACTTCCTGGGCGTTTAGGAATGAAGCTTCGGTTGATCAGATTTGCAAAGCAGCAACTTGGTCCTCTTTGCATACTTTTACTAAATTCTACCATTTTCATGTATTTTCTTCTTCTGAAGCAGTTTTTGGTAGAAAAGTACTTCAGGCAGCGGTTTCAGTTTGAATCTTCTGTTTATGTTTTCATTAAACTTTATTTTGGGTGTGGATTATTTTCAGCAGGAATTGGCTGTCTTTATTTTATCCCTCCCTCTCTAGTGACTCTTGCGTGGAAAGATCCACATCTTGGGTAGTCATTATCCCATACGTCACTAGCTCATGGACTCTTGCTAATTACATGAAAGAAAACATAATTTATGTAAGAACTTACCTGATAAATTCATTTCTTTCATATTAGCAAGAGTCCATGAGGCCCGCCCTTTTTTGTGGTGGTTATGATTTTTTTTTTGTATAAAGCACAATTATTCCAATTCCTTATTTTATATGCTTTTGCACTTTTTTCTTTATCACCCCACTTCTTGGCTATTCGTTAAACTGAATTGTGGGTGTGGTGAGGGGTGTATTTATAGGCATTTTAAGGTTTGGGAAACTTTGCCCCTCCTGGTAGGAATGTATATCCCATACGTCACTAGCTCATGGACTCTTGCTAATATGAAAGAAATGAATTTATCAGGTAAGTTCTTACATAAATTATGTTTTTCCTCGCCCTAGCCCATATCCTGTACACACAGACATCTCCTCATTCCTCAATCTCATTTCCTTTCCCTCACACACAGCTTTGCCTTCTGCATTGTCCCTTCTATCAACCATGTCTACATCACACCAGCACTTCTCTCAATTACCTTATCTACCTGTAATCTGTGGCCTTACCCCCTTCTCACATTAGTCTATTTCCCCCCCTCCTTCCTTTTCTCATATGGAGTCCTTCTCACCCTTTCCATTAATCATGCTGTCTTATTCACCCTCTTATGCACATTAGTCTTCTCATCCTTTACATTTTAATGCCCTAATTTCTCAATCACACAGCCATCCCTTACTTAGTTTTCTCATGCGCACCTTATCTCCTGCATCATTTTTCCTTTTCCCTAACACAGATCATCTTCCTAAAAATCAATCAAGCTTGAGCTAACAAAAACATCATAATACCCTTAAAAAAACAAAACAAATAAATTGATAACATATGTGAGTAAAGAATGAAAAAAAATATTCTATATAAGTAATAATATGTGTACAGAGTAAGTCTAAGCCATAAGATCAGTGTGCATCCAACATGACTATCAATCTGGCTATACTCTAGACTTTAAAGCCTAAGGAAAATATCCCTACATAGGGAAGTTAGGATAAGTGAGGCTAGTAGCGTCATGTAAAAGCCAAAATAAAAACATGGGCCATCATGAATGGATAAACAAATCTAAAAATAATAATAATAATGTGTATAAAAATAATGATAATGTGTATAAAAAAAATGATAATGTGTATGAATGCAAGTGTATATGTAAATGCGGATTAAAAATTAACAATAAAAAAATGAAAAATAAAGAACAAGCTTGAAAGGGTTGGAAAGATACCCCCTACAGCGGAACATTTGTGAGGAAGAAAAGTAGGGTATATGATTAATACATGTTATGTATGTCTGTAATGTTCGCTCCAATATAGAGCTCATGTAAAGGAACATGTAATGAGCATATCCAAGGTGTACATTAAACTAAAAGTACCGCTATAGGAAAAAAGAAAAAATGGGGCATAGAATGACTCGCTATAAGACTCCATAAAAAACTATAAGAACAGATAGGTACTATATGTTACAATGTGAGTATTTATAATAGAGTCATAGAGGGAGACATACAGAATGAAAAATAATAAAAAATGAAAAAGCTAAAAAAAGATAAGAATAAGAACAAAAGGAAGTCAATGTAGGATAGGAAAAATTCAACATAAGTGTATGATCTAATCCTAGCTATGGCCATAGAAAAATGAGTATAATGAGGAATGGCAAAGAGCCTGGGGGGTTAGGTACAATAAGGATATTCTTTGACTGTTTGTCCTTTTACACACGGATCATATTGAGACGTATACCCCTATTTTGGTTCTCTAATATATACCGCCAGAGAACTTAGGGGTTAATTTGTGAACACTTTGCGATTTGTGAAATTTTATATATATATATATATATATATATATATATATATATATATATATATATATATATATATATATATATATACATATATATATACATATATATATATATATATATATATATATATATATATATATATATATATATATATATATATATATATATGCAAACACAAAGTGGAGATATAGCGCACAAGTACAGGATCAGCATAACACCCTCTGAAGTGATGAAAGTATTGAATTTCCAGGCAGGCTAGTGATAAAAAACAGTTCCAAATTTTATTGAGTAAAACGGATGTTAGAAAATCACATCCCGACAAAAATAGCCAGCAAAAGTACACATCAGGTGTTGGAGCTGATCTCCTCGCAGACGCGTTTCGTGCCCATGCGCACTTGTTCACTGCTTACCTGGAGATCAGCCCAGCACCTTCTTATAGCCATGTAATTAAAACCTGATTGCAAACGGACTTGGTAGGGAAAGCACCTCTATATGAGTTACAGTGAAAAAGCCCAGAGAGGCACCAAAATACACAGTATCAATAATGTAGATATAAATATTATCTAAACATCAAAAGCTATGAAAAATATCTAGATATATACAAAAATGCACAATATTACAACCTCATTAAATATTTACATATTTCTGAACACATCAAAGATTTAGAATTTTTTTTTTACTTATAGAAATAAAGAACAACTAGCAAATGTCTAATCTAAAAAGAAAGAGGGGGGATTGCATATATATTAATATTTAACGAATCAAGATGACTACAAATGCTTAAATTATAATGTCAAACTTGACCATTTAAAGAAACATGATCCCCAAATAGTCCTAATTATATTAGATAGATTAATGCCTAATTTGAGATTTATTATGACTTAGTTGTTCTATACATATAAAAATAATTTTGGATACTTGATATAAGGATAGACTCGTCTATCTAATCTTTGATGTGTTCAGAAATATGTAAATATATAATGAGGTTGTAATATTGTGCATTTTTGTATATATCTAGATATTTTTCATAGCTTTTGATGTTTAGATAATATTTATATCTACATTATTGATACTGTGTATTTTGGCGCGTCTCTGGGCTTTTTCACTGTAACTCATATAGAGGTGCTTTCCCTACCAAGTCTGTTTGCAATCAGGTGTTCAATCAGTTTTAATTACATGGCTATAAGAAGGTGCTGGGCTGATCTCCAGGTAAGCAGTGAACAAGTGCGCATGGGCACGAAACGCGTCTGCGTGGAGATCAGCTCCAACACCTGATGTGTACTTTTGCTGGCTATTTTTGTCGGCATGTTATTTTCTAACATTCGTTTTACTCAATAAAATTTGGAACTGTTTTTTATCACTAGCCTGCTTGGAAATTCAATACTTTCATCACTTCAGAGGGTGTTATACGGATCCTGTACTTGTGCGCTATATCTCCACTTTGTGTTTGCATGTATCCTGTTTGGGGCGAGTTTGGCAGTTCCGCCCGGAGTGGAAGCCCATTACAGGATCAATTCTAAGGGGGTGTGTCCCCGCCCACGCTCCATTGTGTCGGCTCCCTGTCTGTGCATTGGAATTATGGTGAGCACTATGCACAGAGACACTGTGTAAACCTATATATATATATATATATATATATATATATATATATATATATATACATACACACACACACACACACACACACACACATACATATATACAGGGAGTGCAGAATTATTAGGCAAATGAGTATTTTGACCACATCATCCTCTTTATGCATGTTATCTTACTCCAAGCTGTATAGGCTCGAAAAGCCTACTACCAATTAAGCATATTAGGTGATGTGCATCTCTGTAATGAGAAGGGGTGTGGTCTAATGACATCAACACCCTATATCAGGTGTGCATAATTATTAGGCAACTTCCTTTCCTTTGGCAAAATGGGTCAAAAGAAGGACTTGACAGGCTCAGAAAAGTCAAAAATAGTGAGATATCTTGCAGAGGGATGCAGCACTCTTAAAATTGCAAAGCTTCTGAAGCGTGATCATCGAACAATCAAGCGTTTCATTCAAAATAGTCAACAGGGTCGCAAGAAGCGTGTGGAAAAACCAAGGCGCAAAATAACTGCCCATGAACTGATAAAAGTCAAGCGTGCAGCTGCCAAGATGCCACTTGCCACCAGTTTGGCCATATTTCAGAGCTGCAACATCACTGGAGTGCCCAAAAGCACAAGGTGTGCAATACTCAGAGACATGGCCAAGGTAAGAAAGGCTGAAAGACGACCACCACTGAACAAGACACACAAGCTGAAACGTCAAGACTGGGCCAAGAAATATCTCAAGACTGATTTTTCTAAGGTTTTATGGACTGATGAAATGAGAGTGAGTCTTGATGGGCCAGATGGATGGGCCCGTGGCTGGATTGGTAAAGGGCAGAGAGCTCCAGTCCGACTCAGATGCCAGCAAGGTGGAGGTGGAGTACTGGTTTGGGCTGGTATCATCAAAGATGAGCTTGTGGGGCCTTTTCGGGTTGAGGATGGAGTCAAGCTCAACTCCCAGTCCTACTGCCAGTTTCTGGAAGACACCTTCTTCAAGCAGTGGTACAGGAAGAAGTCTGCATCCTTCAAGAAAAACATGATTTTTATGCAGGACAATGCTCCATCACACGCGTCCAAGTACTCCACAGCGTGGCTGGCAAGAAAGGGTATAAAAGAAGAAAATCTAATGACATGGCCTCCTTGTTCACCTGATCTGAACCCCATTGAGAACCTGTGGTCCATCATCAAATGTGAGATTTACAAGGAGGGAAAACAGTACACCTCTCTGAACAGTGTCTGGGAGGCTGTGGTTGCTGCTGCACTCAATGTTGATGGTGAACAGATCAAAACACTGACAGAATCCATGGATGGCAGGCTTTTGAGTGTCCTTGCAAAGAAAGGTGGCTATATTGGTCACTGATTTGTTTTTGTTTTGTTTTTGAATGTCAGAAATGTATATTTGTGAATGTTGAGATGTTATATTGGTTTCACTGGTAAAAATAAATAATTGAAATGGGTATATATTTGTTTTTTTGTTAAGTTGCCTAATAATTATGCACAGTAATAGTCACCTGCACACACAGATATCCCCCTAAAATAGCTAAAACTAAAAACAAACTAAAAACTACTTCCAAAAATATTCAGCTTTGATATTAATGAGTTTTTTGGGTTCATTGAGAACATGGTTGTTGTTCAATAATAAAATTAATCCTCAAAAATACAACTTGCCTAATAATTCTACACTCCCTGTATATATATATATATATATATATATATATATACAAATACCCTTTTTTATTTTTATTTATATATATATATATATATATATATATATATATATATATATATATATATATATGTGTAGATGGCGGATTAGAATTCCTGTATTATTTAATTTTACCATATCAAGCACTTATTGTGATTTCATTTAGACCAGGGTTGAAGAAGAGGTCAGTGTTCCACTGTTTATATCATTTCAGTGTTTATATTATAGTTGTGTAGATATAGATGTAGTACCATTGTGTGATTTGCTATGCAGCACTACCAGTGTTTGATTTGAATTTAGTCACCAATCAGCAAGCTCTACCCATGTGCTGAACCTAAATTGGGCTGGCTCCTAAGCTTGCATTCCCGCTTTTCAAATACAGATACCAAGAGAACAAAGAAAATTGATAATAGGCGTTCATTAGAAAGTTGCTTAAAATATCATGGTCTATCTGAATCATGATATAAAAATTTGGGTTTCATATCCCTTTAACTAGCAATGGGATGGGATGTAATTTGGGGCGGGGAGGGGGAGCGGCAATATGTATCTTCGCCTGTGTGGCCAAAAATACTAGCACCAGCCCTGGGCTACCTGGTCCTCCTTATATACTTTTTCAAAATTCTATGAATCTGATGTTTTTGCTTCAGCGGAACCAGCTTTTGGGAGAAAAGTGTTACAGGCTGGGGTGCCCTCAGATTAGGGTCCGCCTTTTTCTTTTTACCCTCCCTTTTTATTCATTCAGTGTCCTCTGGAGCTTGGGTATTGGTTCCCAACAGTAATGAAATCAAGTCGTAAACTCTCCCTGCCTTTTGGGAAGAAAACAAAATGTATGCATACCAGATAAATTCCTTTCTTTCCTGGCAGGGAGAGTCCACGACCCCGCCTGTAGTATTTTTTAGACGGCTTCCTTTTAATTTTATTTTTATTCTGGCACCTCTATACCCTAATGTTCCTCTATCTTTTCCTTATTCTTTCGGCGGAGTAACTGGGTGGATAGGGGAAGTGGGAGGGATATTTATAGCCTTTGGCTGGGGTGTCTTTGCCTCCTGGTGGCCAGGGGTTGATATTCCCAACAGTAATGAATTAAGTCATTGCCAGGAAAGAAAGGAATTTATCTGGTAAGCATACATTTTTTTTAGAGTAAAATATCTATAAAAAAAACATTAGACAATTTTTCACCCAGAGTAATGGCAGATCCGCACAACACAATCTATTCAAATATCAGCTTTCAGAGAAATCCATGCAGCCGATTCTTAGATAAACTTGTCTGATTCTCCAATTTTAAGTCTATGGCATTTTAAACTCATACCCTTGGTTTTTTTCAGTCTCAAATATCTCAAAAACTACTAAACCTAATCACTTAATTTTCCGTTTTGTTGTGATTTCCAGTCCCGATCTAACTACCAAATTTCAGCAAAATATGTAATTCCATTTTAAAGATACGATCATTTTTAAAAAACAAACATAATGGAAAACAGTTCTTAAACTATGGGGACATGTCCCATAATATATATATATATATATATATATATATATATCCAGTATACAACAGAAGTGAGTACACCCCTGGGCAATATCACTTAAATATCAAGAAATTGTATCACCTCTCAATAATTGCTTTATTTCTAGGTTGACAAGTAGAGTATTTCCTATTATAAACAATCAAAAACAAATACTTTAGAAAGATTATATTGAAAATACAGGACCCAAAGTAGAAATGTAATGCAACAACAAAGAATACACCTGTGGTCACGGACACACAAGTTAGATCACTGAAACAAAATTGAGTTACATCTATGATTTCCAATTAGTCTAATTGCATGAGCATAGTTACCAGAACAGTCTAATTTTTGGACCAATGGGCTGTGTCTATCTGCAAGTTTGCATCATGTCTCCACATGGAAATGAATTGCCAGAGGAATTGAAAAATCTGATTGTGAAACTTCACAAAGATGGAAAAGGATACAGGAAGATTGGTGACCTACTAAAAATCAGTCAAAATGTAGTTGTAGCAGTAATCAGAAGGTATAGATTGATACACAGTGCCAAATATCAGAGCCGCAGTGTCTTTCCTCCTAAAATGACGCCACGGACAGTGCGCTACTTGCACAATCTAGCTCTGCAAAAACTGGCAACAGGCAATTTGCATCAAGGCAAGTGCTTCAGATTTGGCTCAGGGATTATCGATAGAAATTGGAGTTTAGGGAACAGCTCACACATTGCTTTGGACATTGCATAACGTCAACTTCTATGGACAGCTCTTCGGCACAAAACTGCAAGATTAAACTTTGCTAAACAACAGGAAAAGCCTGATGAATGCTAGGAGCACATTATTTGGTAAGATGGCCAAAACCAAGATACAATTTCTCTTGTAAGGTGTATCCAGTCCACGGATCATCCATTACTTGTGGGATATTCTCATTCCCAACAGGAAGTTGCAAGAGGACACCCACAGCAGAGCTGTAATATAGCTCCTCCCCTAACTGTCATAGCCAGTCATTCTTTTGCAACTCTCAACAAGCTAGGACGTTGTAGGAGAGAGTTGTTAAATATAGCTAGTTTATTTTCTTCAATCAAAAGTTTGTTATTTTTAAATAGTACCGGTGTTGTGCTATTTTATCTCAGGCAGTAAATAGAAGAAGAATCTGCCTGAGGTTTCTATGATCTTAGCAGGTTGTAACTAAGATCCATTGCTATTCTCACATATGTCTGAGGGGATTACACAGATGAGGTAACTTCAGCGAGAGAATGGCGTGCAGTTTATTCTGCTATCAGGTATGTGCAGTTATAATTTTTTCTAGAGATGGAAAACACTAGAAAATGCTGCTGATACCGGATTAATGTAAGTTAAGCCTGAATACAGTGATTTAATAACGACTGGTATCATGCTTACTCCCAGGGGTAATACCCTTATGATATTTACAATATAAAACGTTTGCTGGCATGTTTAATCGTTTTTATATATGCTTTGGTGATAAAACTTTATTGGGGCCTAGTTTTTTCCACATGGCTGACTTAAATTTTGACTAGAAACAATTTCCACTGTTGTAGTATAAAAGTTACAGTTGGTGCAGTTAAAATTACAAACTGTGACATCCAGCTTCCCTCAAAGGAATGAATGCTATAGGACATCTCTAAAGGGCCCAAAGGCTTTCCAAAGTCGTTTATTGGGGAAGGTAGGGCCACAGCTTGCTGTGGCAGTTGGTTGTGACTGTTAAAAAACGTTTATTTCGTTTTTTTGATCCGTTTTTTGAACTAAGGGGTTAATCATCCATTTGCAAGTGGGTGCAATGCTCTGTTAGCCTATTATACACATTGTAAAAATTTCGTTTGATTTACTGCATTTTTTCACTGTTTTTCAAATTCTGACAAAATTTGTTTCTCTTAAAGGCACAGTACCGTTTTTTATATTTGCTTGTTAACTTGATTTAAAGTGTTTTCCAAGCTTGCTAGTCTCATTGCTATTCTGTATAAACATGTCTGACATAGAAGAAACTCCTTGTTTATTATGTTTAAAAGCCATGGTGGAACCCCCTCTTAGAATGTGTACCAAATGTACTGATTTCATTTTATGCAATAAAGATCATTTTCTGTCTTTAAAAAATGTATCACCACAGGAATCTGACGAGGGCGTAGTTATGCCGACTAACCTTCCCCACGTGTGAGACCCTTTGACTCCCGCTTAAGGTACTCACGCTCAAATGGCGCCAAGTACATCTAGGGCGCCCATAGCGTTTACTTTACAAGACATGGCGGCAGTCATGGATAATACACTGTTAGCGGTATTAGCCAGACTACCTGAACTTAGAAGTAAGCGAGATAGCTCTGGGGTGAGACAAAATGCAGAGCATACTGACGCTTTAAGAACCATGTCTGATACTGCCTCACAATATGCAGAAGCTGAGGAAAGAGAGCTTCAGTCAGTGGGTGATGTTAATGACTCAGGAAAGATACCTGATTCTAATATTTCTACATTTAAATTTAAGCTTGAACACCTCCGCGTGTTGCTTAGGGAGGTTTTAGCTGCTCTGAATGACTGTGATACCATTGCAGTGCCAGAGAAATTGTGTAGACTGGATAAATACTTTGCAGTGCCAGTGTGTACTGATGTTTTTCCAAATACCTAAAAGGTTTACAGAAATTATTAATAAGGAATGGGATAGACCAGGTGTGCCGTTCTCTTCCCCTCCTATTTTTAGAAAAATGTTTCCAATAGACGCCACCACATGGGACTTATGGCAGACAGTCCCTAAGGTGGAGGGAGCAGTTTCTACTATAGTAAAGCGTACGACTATCCCTGTCGAGGACAGTTGTGCTTATTTTTATTTTTTTTAGATCCAATGGATACAAAATTAGAGGTTACCTTAAGAAAATATTTATTCAACAAGGTTTTATCCTACAGCCCCTTGCATGCATTGCCCCTGTCACTGCTGCTGCGGCGTACTGGTTTGAGTCTCTGGAAGAGGCTTTACAGGTAGCGACTCCATTGGATGACATACTTGGCAAACTTAGAGCACTTAAGCTAGCCAATTCTTTTATTCTGATGCCATTGTTCATTTGACTAAACTAACGGCTAAGAATTCTGGTTTTGCTATACAGGCGCGCAGAGCGCTATGGCTTAGATCATGGTCAGCTGACGTGACTTCAAAATCTAAGCTACTTAACATTCCATTCAAGGGGCAGACCCTATTCGGGCCTGGTTGAAGGAGATTATTGCTGATATCACTGGAGGAAAAGGTCATGCCCTTCCTCAGGACAGGTCCAAATCTAGGGCCAAACAGTCTAATTTTCGTGCCTTTCAAAACTTCAAGGCAGGTACGGCATCAACTTCCTCTAATAATAAACAAGAGGGAACTTTTGCTCAATCCAAGACGGTCTGGAGACAAAACCTGACATGGAAAAAAGGTAAGCAGGTAAAAAAGCCTGCTGCTGCCTCTAAGACAGCATGAAGGAACGGCCCCCTATCCGGGAACGGATCTAGTAGGGGGCAGACTTTCACTCTTTGCCCAGGCGTGGGCAAGAGATGTTCAGGATCCCTGGGCGTTGGAAATTATATCCCAGGGATATCTTCTGGACTTCAAAGCTTCCCCCCCAAAAGGGAGATTTCACCTTTCACAATTATCTGCACACCAGATAAAGAGAGAGGCATTCTTACACTGTGTACGAGTCCTCCTAGTTATGGGAGTGATCCATCCAGTTCCAAAGGAGGAACAGGGACAGGGTTTTTACTCAAATCTGTTTGTGGTTCCCAAAAAAGAGGGAACCTTCAGACCAATTTTGGATCTAAAGATCTTAAACAAATTCCTCAAAGTTCCGTCGTTCAAGATGGAAACTATTCGTACCATCTTACCACTGATCCAGGAGGGTCAATATATGACTACAGTGGATCTAAAGGATGTTTATCTTCACATTCCGATACACAAAGATCATCATCGGTTTCTCAGGTTTGCCTTTTAAGACAGGCATTACCAGTTGTAGCTCTTCCCTTGGGATTAGCTACAGCCCCAAGAATCTTTACAAAGGTTCTAGGGTCACTTATGGCGGTCCTAAGGCCGCGGAGCATAGCAGTAGCCCCTTATTTAGACGACATCCTGATACAGGCGTCAAACTTCCAAATTGCCAAGTCTCATACGGACGTAGTACTGGCATTTCTGTGGTCGCATGGGTGGAAAGTGAACGAAGAAAAGAGTTCTCTATCCCCACTCACAAGAGTTTCCTTTCTAGGGACTCTGATAGATTCTGTAGAAATGAAAATTCACCTGACGGAGTCCAGGCTATCAAAGCTTCTAAATTCCTGCCGGGTTCTTCATTCCATTCCGCGCCCTTCGGTGGTTCAGTGTATGGAAGTAATCGGCTTAATGGTAGCGGCAATGGACATAGTGCCGTTTGCACGCTTACATCTCAGACCGCTGCAACTATGCATGCTCAGTCAGTGGAGTGGGGATTACACAGATTTGTCCCCTCAACTGAATCTGGACCAAGAGACCAGGGATTCTCTTCTCTGGTGGCTATCTCGGGTCCATCTGTCCAAAGGTATGACCTTTCGCAGGCCAGATTGGACAATTGTTACGACAGATGCCAGCCTTCTAGGTTGGGGTGCAGTCTGGAACTCCCTGAAGGCTCAGGGATTGTGGACTCAGGAGGAGTCTCTCCTTCCATTAAATATTCTGGAACTAAGAGCGATATTCAGGGCTCTTCAGGCTTGGCCTCAGTTAGCAACTCTGAGGTACATCAGATTTCAGTCGGACAACATCACGACTGTAGCTTACATCAAACATCAAGGGGGAACGAGAAGTTCCCTAGAGATGTTAGAAGTTTCAAAAATAATTCGCTGGGCAGAGATTCACTCTTGTCACCTATTAGCTATCCATATCCCAGGTTTAGAGCACTGGGAGGCGGATTTTCTAAGTCGTCAGACTTTTCATCCGGGAGAGTGGGAACTCCATCCGGAGGCATTTGCACAACTGATTCATCGTTGGGGCAAACCAGAACTGGATCTCATGGCGTCTCGCCAGAACGCCAAGCTTCCGTGTTACGGATCCAGGTCCAGGGATCCCAAGGCGACACTGATAGATGCTCTAGCAGCACCCTGGTCTTTCAACCTGGCTTATGTGTTTCCACCGTTTCCTCTGCTCCCTCGACTGATTGCCAAGATCAAGCAGGAGAGAGCATCGGTGATTCTGATAGCACCTGCGTGGCCACGCAGGACATGGTATGCAGATCTAGTGGACATGTCATCCTCTCCACCATGGTCTCTGCCTCTGAAACAGGACCTTCTACTTCAGGGTCCTTTCAACCATCCAAATCTAATTTCTCTGAGGCTGACTGCCTGGAGATTGAACGCTTGATTTTATCAAAGCGTGGCTTCTCCGAGTCAGTTATTGATACCTTAAGACAGGCACGAAAGCCTGTCACCAGGAAAATTTACCATAAGGTATGGCGTAGATATCTTTATTGGTGTGAATCCAAGGGTTACTCATGGAGTAAGGTCAGGATTGCTAGGATATTATCTTTTCTCCAAGAAGGTTTGGAAAAAGGATTGTCAACTAGTTAAGCGTCTGGCAGATGTTCCAGACGTTCAGGCATTTTGTCAGGCTTTAGTTAGAATCAAGCCTGTGTTTAAACCTGTTGCTCCACCATGGAGCTTAAACTTGGTTCTTAAGGTTCTTCAAGGAGTTCCGTTTGAACGTCTCATTCCATAGATATCAAGCTTTTATCTTGGAAAGTTCTTTTTTTTGGTAGCTATTTCCTCGGCTCGTAGAGTCTCTGAGCTATCTGCCTTACAATGTGATTCTCCTTATCTGATTTTTCATACGGATAAGGTAGTCCTGCGTACCAAACCTGGGTTCTTACCTAAGGTGGTATCTAACAAGAATATCAATCAAGAGATTGTTGTTCCATCCTTGTGTTACACAATTTGGACATGGTCCGTGCTTTAAAGTTTTACTTACAAGCTACTAAAGATTTTCGTCAAACATCTGCTTTGTTTGTTGTCTACTCTGGACAGAGGAGAGGTCAAAAGGCTTCGGCAACCTCTTTTTCTTTTTGACTAAGAAGCTTAATCCGCTTAGCCTATGAGACTGCTGGACAGCAACCTCCTGAAAGGATTACAGCTCATTCCACTAGAGCTGTGGCTTCCACTTGGGCCTTTAAAAATGAGGCTTCTTTTGATCAGATTTGCAAGGCGACGACTTGGTCTTCGCTTCATATTTTTTCAAAATACTTTTGCTTCTTCGGAGGCTATATTTGGGAGAAAGGTTTTACGGGCAGTGGTTCCTTCCATTTAAGTTCCTGCCTTGTCCCTCCCTTCATCCGTGTACTTTAGCTTTGGTATTGGTATCCCACAAGTAATGGATGATCCGTGGACTGGATACACCTTACAAGAGAAAACACAATTTATGCTTACCTGATAAATTTATTTCTCTTGTGGTGTATCCAGTCCACGGCCTGCCCTGT